>NC_062532.1:535000-550000 GCF_022655615.1 Tachysurus fulvidraco | reverse complement strand
GGGTCGGGGGTTCGATTCCCACCTCCACCTTGTGTGTGTGGAGTTTGCATGTTCTCCCCGTGCCTCGGGGGTTTCCTCCGGGTACTCCGGTTTCCTCCCCCAGTCCAAATACATGCATGGTAGGTTGATTGGCATCTCTGGAAAATTGTCCGTAGTGTGTGAGTGAATGAGAGTGTGTGTGTGTGCCCTGTGATGGGTTGGCACTCCGTCCAGGGTGTATCCTGCCTTGATGCCCGATGACGCCTGAGACAAGCACAGGCTCCCCGTGACCCGAGAAGTTCGGATAAGCGGTAGAAGATGAATGAATGAATGAATGTGAGCTTGTGGGATGAGTGCATGTGTGTGTTTGTATGTTTTTAAGACACCAAAATACATCATCCCTAGCATCTTTGCTAATGTCACGAGAACATTAAAAACATCGTATTGATTTGGTATGAACTGTAAGTTAACTCCATGTTATCATTAAATCATTAAAATGCACCGTTATTAAAAAATAAAAATAAAAAAAAAGGATATGACCTGCCAACAATTTATATTTTATGTGTGATATACTGTATAAAGTTTATCTTTCATTAGAATTGAAATATTTCACTTTGTTTTATTTATTTATTTATTTATTTATTTATTTATTTATTTATGAAAGTTATTACGTCCAATCGTCCACATATTAGGAATAAAGTGTAAAGTGTACGAACGAAATCGAGACGTTAGACTAATATGCAGTATCATCACCTCCGTCCTTCATCCCATCCGTCTTTAACATCTCGTTAACAGCTAGCATCCCTAGCTTGGGTGCAAGAATTTTTTTTAACATTTTATGATCCTGAGAGTCTCGGTTAAGATTCCGCAATGTTTAAAAGTGTGAAAAGTTTTTTTTTCTTTTAAAAGGCTTCGCACGCCGAATGTCCCACGGGCAACACTGAGAGTGGCGTTTAGCAGCTTCATCATGCCTCCATGCCCTCTTTTCAAACTGCATTGTGAAATGCATTAGATTGTGTTCCAAATCTCAGGGTGCTGCCGGGGCGCTCGGCCAGATCTCGCTAACAGTCGTCCACCTTTTGTTATGTATTCGACGTCCGCAGAGTGAGAATCCACCTGCTGAGATCAGAAAGGGCAGAGTGTGTGTGTATGTGTGTGTTTGGGTGTGTGTGTGTGTGTGTGTGTGTGTGTGTGTGTGTGTGTGTGTGTGTGTGTGTGTGTGTGTGTGTGTGTGTGTGTGTGTGTATGATAAGCTCAGCTGTCAGCTCATCCCAAGGGCTCCCATCACAACAGATCACCTTGAGCCACGATGTCTTATTGCATAGTCATCCGCTTTTGTTTCGGAAAAAAAAAAAAACGTCACTGGGCACGCTTTTATTTTTATTCGGTCCAGAAAGGAAGAGCGATGCATAATTTTTTAGACTCTGACCGCTGTTTGTGTGTGTATCAGTCACAGATGGCCTGTGCTCTTCCAGCTGCATATACGCATGTGTGTGTGTCTGTGTGTGTGTCTGTGTGTGTGTGTGTGTGTGTGTGTGTGTGTGTGTGTGTGTGTGTGTGTGTGTGTGTGTGTGTGTGTGTGTGTGTGTGTGTGTGTGTGTTAATGGACTGCAGTCACTTTGGCCCAGTTTGGAAAAGTTGGAGCTTGAATAATGTGCAGTGACTAAGCAGGAGGTGTGTGTGTATGTGTGTGTGTGTGTGTGTGTGTGTGTGTGTGTGTGTGTGTGTGTGTGTGTGTGTGTGTGTGTGTGTGTGTGTGTGTGTGTGTTTCTATACCCTTGGGGGGGTTGAACAGGCAAGAAAAGTGTCCAGGCTGCTGAAGTAGGCAGTGGAGTGAACCAATGTCCTCCCAAACAGGGCCAAGGAGCACCAGGCACAACCACATGTAACACACACACACACTCACACACACACACACATACACACACACACACACTCACACACACACACACACACACAAAGATTTCAGCTTGACTCTAAATAAAGTCTGAGAAGTTAACCTGACTGGCCAAGGCACCGATATCAAGTTTTAGTCATTAAAAGTGAACCGAGCCTTGGGCGAGTTTCTTCATTTCAGATTTCTTTCAAAGAGTACGAAAAAAATAAAAAGTACACACGTGTTTGTGGTCATCTCTTTAGACAGACATGACATGTTAAAATATATATATATATATATATATATATATATATTAGTCTTTCAAATAAAATAAAATGCTTTTTTGTTTTGCAAAATAATTCTCCTAAAAAAAAAAAACAATAATGAATATTACATAATCCTAAACCTTTGACGCATTATTATTTGAATAAAAAAAAAACATTTTAAGTATTAAATTAAAACTTTACAATAGCATGTGTTATAAATATGCTTCAAATAAATCAAATAAAAATGCATAAATATAATAAATACCACGGGTCAGAAAAAAAATGTCTGTATTTTGTTTAAATAAAATTAGCTGGCATAAATACCATAGATTATTAAATACACGAAAGATACCCCGAATATTATATATAACGATGTGGACACTTGTTTTAGATGTAGGACAACAGTGGTAAGAATTATTCAAATAAAAAAAATAGTTTTAGGATTTATTTCTTTAGTCAGGAACGTCACTGTGATTCTGTCCTGTAGTTTATAGCTTAAAGTTGACTTAAAGATTTAACTAGATTCAAACTTGATTTAAAACTTAATTAACTTATTAAAATAAATAAATAAATAAATAAATACAACAACAACAACAATAATAATAATAATAATAATAATAATAATAATAATAATAATAATAATAATAATAATAATAATAATAATAATAATAGAATCATTTCCAATTTGCCAAATAACAAGGATATTTATTTTCTAGTGGGCTGTTCAAAGATTTCTCAGGATGTTCCTCCTGGAAGCGTGTCTAAAAAAATGAATGAGCTTAACAAATAAAAATAAAATACATAATCATATCACATGCATTAAACCCATTAGTAGCACATAATGTTCTGTTTTATATCCATAAATAAAAGCTCATTATCTCACAAAGGTGAAGATGATCTTGCCCAAGTTTACCAAGTGTGTTGGAAAGCAGCTGGAAAGCTCACTGTTGGGATTCTAATCATCTTATTGATTTATAAATCCTGAGGTAAAATAGATTTTTTTTTCCCCTCCTCTATTTTAAAATCTAATACAGTCTGCTTTTAAAGCCTTGTTATCACCTCAGCTAAACTTCTCCCTGTTGCCATGCCGACGGTACACTAATATTTTTTTCTCATGCTGTCTGGAAGTCTGCCTCGTTGCTATAATGCCGTCACGCGGCGGCCATGTGGCGTGCTCTACGTGACGGAGGCCTGCTACCAAGAACTGTTACTGTAGCACGTTGTTAATGAAAAACACGTACTGTATATTTAGATTACATTATTCATTAATATCTTATTATTCTAGAATGCACAGACAAGCGTTTTAACTTTATGATGGAGAACTTTAATTATGACACACGTTATACGCGATTGCCCTTGTCTACCTTCGATTTCTCTCGTCTCAGCGTTGACAATGAGACAGATTTCAGAACGCTTGATCAACTCGCACCAGAAACACGTTACAGTCCTCAGAACAATCCATCAATAAAACAATATCTGGTAGATTGCGGTCCTTTTCCACCGACGGACAGGGTAGAGGTAAGGGGTAGGGGAAGTTTTGTGAAGGGGTGCCAATACTTTCGCACAACATCAGATAGGCAAAGTCAGTGGTTTAGATGCTCTTGAAGAACCACTAACTTCTTACAAAAATGAAGGTTTCCAGCGAAAGATCTTTATTGTTAGAGAAACACTTCACAGATAGTGTGTGTTAAAATAACTGTAAGCACTACCGTACGAAAGGAATTCTAAAGGCCAGCAAAGTAGCCGATCCACTTACTGTACCAGAATGTTTTTAAGAGAACTCACATAAACGAACAGAAATCCGGAGAAACTCCAGACAGACTGTAACCCCGAGATCAGGATTAAACCCAAGACCCCAGAGCTACGAGGCAGAAATGCTACCTACTCTCCTATTAGCTGACTTATTAGTGAACTTATATGTTTCTCCCACATATAACTCTAGCTGCTCTTAAGTAATATTCAGGCACTTGCTCTTCTTCACTACTGTATGTCCAAAATGAGTTTCTGCTCTAAATACGCTCGACTCAGCAATGTGCACTTGTTCAGGTGTCAAATCTGAAATGCAGTCTATGTGAGACTTCCACTACCTCTACACTTAGCTCAGGCTGTCAAGATGACAAATCACAGGACATAACTTTTCAATCAGAACTTGTTATAAGATTTTTTTTTAACGTGTTGTAAGGAATCTAAAGTTTTGAAAGTCCCACTCTCTCTCTCTCTCTCTCTCTCTCTCTCTCTCTCTCTCTCTCTGCTGTCTAAGGATGTTCTTGAACTGTCAATCATGCCCTTAATTAAACCCGGCTTCGTTCTGATTCATGTCCAAGTCCAATTAAAAATGAGACAAAATTTCTGGCTCCACAAAACTTCATCATCAGAGCAAAATTTGTTTTAGTAATTATTGTGCCGTGTTTACTGAGGGATGCAATTAAAGCCTTGCTGTTTTTGTAACTGTTGGATTTCTAGCCCTCGGGCAGTTATTGTCATCACAGACAGACCCAACATGTCTGCGCTCGTACTAACCTTTACCTGTCTTTCCTATCCGAAATAATCGTCTTATTATTGTCGCTATCAGGGACAGCTTTCAGACCTAACGTTAATCATTCATGCAAATTCACACGAATTCTGCCTTGACCTTTTGCCCATGCACGGCACATGCAAATTCGGCTCATTTCCCTACTTATTGCTTCTTACCAATGTAGAATCATAACCTAGTGATGAAGTGTCCAGAGACAGAGATTAACATACACAGAAGCCATATTATCTGCACTGGAATTTCCAAAAACAGAGGCCATGTGCCTTCACTGAAATGAACAGACACCCAGACTGCGCCTTACTCTCAAAGGCCACAACTCCTTTATTGTACCTAACAGACATAAAAACATAAAAAGCACATCTAATTCTCTAGTTCTCTGAGGACTGTCAAGTACAGAGGTCACACCTACTTCTCTGGGGTCTGACAGGTACAGAGGTCACAGCTCCTTCTCTGGGGTCTGACAGGTACAGAGGTCACACCTCCTTCTCTGGGGACTGTCAGGTACAGAGGTCACACCTACTTCTCTGGGGACTGTCGAGTACAGAGGTCACACCTCCTTCTCTAGGGACTGTCAGGTACAGAGGTCACACCTCCTTCTCTGGGGACTGTCAGGTACAGAGGTCACACCTTCTTCTCTAGGGACTGTCAGGTACAGAGGTCACTCCTTCTTCTCTAGGGACTGTAAGGTACAGAGGTCACACCTCCTTCTCTGGGGACTGTAAGGTACAGAGGTCACACCTCCTTCTCTAGAACTGACAGATACAGAGATCACACCTCCTTCTCTGGGGTCTGACAGGTGCAGAGGTCACACCTCCTTCTCTGGGGTATGACAGGTACAGAGGTCACACCTCCTTCTCTGGGGTCTGACAGGTACAGAGGTCACACCTCCTTCTCTGGGGTATGACAGGTACAGAGGTCACACCTCCTTCTCTGGGGTCTGACAGGTACAGAGGTCACACCTCCTTCTCTAGAACTGACAGGTACAGAGGCCACACCTCCTTCTCTAGAACTGACAGGTACAGAGGCCACACCTACTTCTCTAGAACTGACAGGTACAGAGGCCACACCTCCTTCTTTAGAACTGACAGGTACAGAGGCCACACCTACTTCTCTAGAACTAACAAATACAGAGGTCACACTTCCTTCTCTGGGGACTGTCAGGTACAGAGGTCACACCTTCCTCTCTGGGGACTGTAAGGTACAGAGGTCACACCTTCTTCTCTGGGGACTGTCAGGTACAGAGGTCACTCCTACTTCTCTGGGGACTGTCGGGTACAGAGGTCACACCTTCTTCTCTAGGGACTGTCAGGTACAGAGGTCACACCTCCTTCTGTGGGGACTGTCAGGTACAGAGGTCACACCTTCTTCTCTAGGGACTGTCAGGTACAGAGGTCACTCCTTCTTCTCTAGGGACTGTCAGGTACAGAGGTCACACCTCCTTCTCTGGGGACTGTCAGGTACAGAGGTCACACCTTCTTCTCTAGGGACTGTCAGGTACAGAGGTCACTCCTTCTTCTCTAGGGACTGTCAGGTACAGAGGTCACACCTCCTTCTCTGGGGACTGGCAGGTACAGAGGTCACACCTTCTTCTCTAGGGACTGTCAGGTACAGAGGTCACTCCTTCCTCTCTGGGGACTGTCAGTTACAGAGGTCACTCCTTCCTCTCTGGGGACTGTCAGTTACAGAGGTCACACCTCCTTCTCTGGGGACTGTCAGTTACAGAGGTCACACCTCCTTCTCTGGGGACTGTCAGTTACAGAGGTCACACCTCCTTCTCTGGGGACTGTCAGTTACAGAGGTCACACCTCCTTCTCTAGAACTGACAGGTACAGAGGTCACACCTACTTCTCTGGGGACTGTAAGGTACAGAGGTCACACCTCCTTCTCTAGAACTGACAGATACAGAGATCACACCTCCTTCTCTGGGGTCTGACAGGTGCAGAGGTCACACCTCCTTCTCTGGGGTATGACAGGTACAGAGGTCACACCTCCTTCTCTGGGGTCTGACAGGTACAGAGGTCACACCTCCTTCTCTAGAACTGACAGGTACAGAGGCCACACCTACTTCTCTAGAACTGACAGGTACAGAGGCCACACCTCCTTCTCTAGAACTGACAGGTACAGAGGCCACACCTTCTTCTCTAGAACTAACAAATACAGAGGTCACACTTCCTTCTCTGGGGACTGTCAGGTACAGAGGTCACACCTTCCTCTCTGGGGACTGTAAGGTACAGAGGTCACACCTTCTTCTCTGGGGACTGTCAGGTACAGAGGTCACTCCTACTTCTCTAGGGACTGTCAGGTACAGAGGTCACTCCTACTTCTCTGGGGACTGTCGGGTACAGAGGTCACACCTTCTTCTCTAGGGTCTGACAGGTACAGAGGTCACACCTCCTTCTCTGGGGACTGTCAGGTACAGAGGTCACACCTTCTTCTCTAGGGTCTGACAGGTACAGAGGTCACACCTACTTCTCTGGGGACTGTCAGGTACAGAGGTCACTCCTTCCTCTCTGGGGACTGTCAGTTACAGAGGTCACACATTCTTCTCTGGGGACTGTCAGTTACAGAGGTCACACCTCCTTCTCTGGGGACTGTCAGTTACAGAGGTCACACCTCCTTCTCTGGGGACTGTCAGGTACAGAGGTCACACCTTCTTCTCTGGGGACTGTCGGGTACAGAGGTCACACCTACTTCTCTGGTGAAATTCAGGTACAGTACAGAGGTCACACCTCATTCTCTGGGGTCTGACATACAGTGGTCACACCTCCTTCTCTGAGGACTGACAGTTACAAAGGTCACACCTCTTTCTGTATAACAGAAATATACAGAGGTCACACCTCTGTCTCTGGGATCTGACAGGTACAGAGGCCACACCGTATTTTCTAGGACTGTCAGACACAGAGGTCCCAACTCCTTCTCTGGGCGCCTGCAAGGATAGGAGGTCACACCACCTTCTCTGAGGTCTGATAGGTACAGAGGTCACACACGCTTCACCTTCATTGGACTGACAGACAAAGAGGTCATGAGATTAACAAGCAATGAGATCCTACCTCACCAGCACACTTTCTTCCAATAGTACTTACTGTACGTAGATCTTTCAGAAATTATTATAACATAGGCTACACCTTCAGACAAAATGGAAAAGTATGGAGGAAAAACCTCACGGTGCCCTAGACAATTAATTTGATAAAATTTTTTAAATAATATGTCCCCTAGTAATAAAGAACTGTGTGTGTGTGTGTGTGTGTGTGTTTCAGACTAGGAGAGATATCATTATTACTGAACAACTTTTTCACCATTCCGAATCTTCGCTCGGCGATTTCTGCAACTCTCGCCTAACGAGCAGGTAGACGTGGCAGACGAATCATCTATTTGCAGCACATTAGGACTGACACTGCTCCTTCACTCCTCCCCTCCTGTCACTCGTCTCTGCACACTCTCCGTCCTTAATGATACACTGTCACGATCCTCGCGCTCCGAATGGGAATTGCGTGGCACAGGACGGACCGGTGCCTAGTTATAAAAAAAAAATACACCTTGTGTGGGAAAATTTAATTCATTTTCAAAGTGTTAATTCGGTCATGTTTTATTAAAAAAAAAAAAAAAGACTAATAGGGACATTTGGAGTGTTGGAGATTGAGCTGTCAGGGAGATGAATGTTGCTCGCTAACTTGAGCTTGTCATTTGTACAGCTGTAATTGGTCAGATTACTGCATGCATGATTGCCCATGACAAGAAAATCAAATATTCCTTATATACAGGAATATCACAGCTGTTTTACCTACACTTTATTTATTCTGTACTGTATATGTGTCTGCGTATACGCCTGAGATGAACGCTCAGCGATTTTACCTTTACTTTGGGTCGGGTTTTGCTTAATTAATTTCCACAGATATTCTTGTCGACCAGGTGGCCTCCTCATGATTCAAGCACCTGTCATGTGCGTACACAGAAATGTTCGATCAACATGACACCATCGATCCGCGCCATTTATATACAGCGGCCCATGCATCCAGCTGTATCAGCTTGCTCATCATTCTTGCTGAGGATAATCTCATCTTCCTTCATTTACATGCCTTGATTACGTTGCACAGCTAACATGCAATCTCTCTCTCTCTCTCTCTCTCTCTCTCTCTCACTCTGTATCTTTATCATTTTCTTCAACTTGAACCACATTTAAAACTTTAAAAAAAAAAAACTTTCAGTCTGTTTCATTCAGTCTCCAGAAAGCAAAAGAGCTCAGAAATGTGGACAACCTGAGCACGATTTTCTTTCTTTCTTTTGCAATTTCTTTCCAAAGGGCCAACACAAAGACTCTTTAAAAAAAAAAAAAAAGGAGCAAAGACCATAAAAGTAAATCGGCGTCAATTTGCGACCGTGCCACCAAACGACCCCAACAGGTGTGGTGACAATAGCGCCCGTCGCTAAGAGCCCTGAGACACAATGCAAGCTTGACGTGTACGGTTTTATTTTTAAACGGTAATAAGACCATCGGGGGCTTCGGCAGCAAATTCGGAGCCACAGACGGTGATAATTGAAAGCGCCAGCAGGCAATCGTGTGGACTCGTCAAATAACAACAATCCTAACCTGGTAATCGTCCAAGGTAAACAGAATTAGCTGCCTGACACCCGTCACCATTTTGAGACAGAGAGAGAGAGAGAGAGAGAGAGAGAGAGAGAGAGAGAGAGAGAGAGAGAGAGAGAGAGAGAGAGAGGAAACATTTTTCAAAAGTCAAGGAAATTGAAGGTGGGATGCTTTAAAGATCTGCATTTTTTTTACTAAACTGAACGACTGCTTTCTCACTTCCTGTTTCCCCGATGACTTTGTGCCAATTAAAGGATCGTGTTCATCAGGTGGTGGTGTTTCATCAGCACAGTAACACCTCACCAGAACAAAAACACAGAGCTATTCCATCTTTATTTACTTTACACAGCAATATCTCAAGCAATTACTGTACAAGCCTTCGTTTAGAGAGTCTCCAGAAGCCAGAAAACAAATGAAAAGCAATAAAAAAAATGACTTCTAAGACCCTGTCATTATTTTTGAAATGCAAAATGTTGGTAAATTGCTGTGGTATAAGAGAAATAAAACACTTTTAGGATTTAAAATGGCGTGCGTGTGTGTGTGTGTGTGTGTGTGTGTGTGTGTGTGTGTGTGTGTGTGTGTGTGTGTGTGTGTCTGTGTGTGTCTGTGTGTGTGTGTGTGTGTGTGTGTGTGTGTGTGTGTGTGTATGTGTGTGTGTCTGTGTGTGTGTGTGTGTGTGTGTGTGTGTGTGTGTGTGTGTGTGTGTGTGTGTGTGTGTGTGTGTGTGTGTGTGTGTGTGTGTGTGTGTGTGTGTTAAAATCATATCAATAATCGATACTTCTTTTTATAATATCAGAGTCAATGAACAAAATTCTGATTACGTTCGACTAGTTTTTTTTTTCTGCACGTCTGATTATTCTGATCACACGCACACATACACACACACACACACACACACACACACACACACACACACACAGACACACACACACACACAGACACACACACACACACACAGACACACACACACACACACACACACACACACACACACACACACACACACACACACACACACACACACACACACACACACGTTCGTGCAGTCACGCAGGAATGACTCGAGCGTGCAAGCCTTCTGAGCTGTGAATCACGACTCTCTCTCTCTCTTTCTCTCCCTCGCTCTCTTTCCTGAGAAAAGCTCTGGCATTTTGGCCGCTCAGTGTATTATTTATGCCGTGCGTTCGTTCAGTTCCTCACTCTGCAGCCAGGCAAGTGTTGTTTTATTACCGACATGGAGAGAAAGGGCGAGTTTTTTTTTTATTTTTTTAATGAACCGTTCTTAATTTTTTGCAGTTTCTCAATGCTACTGCTTCTGCTGTGTGTGTGTGTGTGTGTGTGTGTGTGTGTGTGTGTGTGTGTGTGTGTGTGTGTGTGTGTGTGTGTGTGTGTGTGTGAGGGTTTCATCGAGGGCTTAGATCTCTGCGAGTACCTAGAATATGAGAGCGTAAATCACCTCGCGGTGCATTCCTGCTCCAGTTTGACAAAATTTTAATGAAACGCATAACTACTGTTTCGAGAAGTGGTGCTGTGCCAGAGCGAAACTCGCACACAGCCGATTCGTTATTATATCCTGCTACATATCGTACTAAATCTAAAGCATCTATACAAAATAAAGTGTAGAGATCAAAAAATTCCTGGTTCACTACTTCGTTCTCACTCATCATATTTCTCAAGCAGGACTTCTCTCTTCTATATATGCCCAGAAAAAAAAGTGTTCATTTATTGATTAAGAGCAATAATAAATGATAAAACCTTTTTTTTTTTTTTTTTCCAATTCATTAGAACAGTCTAAAGATAAAAAGATCCATTTTCATAAACTCTGTGTGAGGATAGAAAAGTAGAAGGGCTGAATGGAGCCAAAAACACAGCCAAAAGCGACGGCTTACAAGGACGAGGTTTTCCACAGAGGAGTTTCTAATTGAGAACTAATAAGGACTAGTGAGGAATGAATGATGCTCAGGTTGGAGGCTGTGGTCAGCCAGTCGATGACGCTGGGTGGAATGGATAACTTGGGGAGGAGGATACTTACTGTGGTCAGGCAGCAGGGTGAAGGGTTCATTTTAGATGAGTGCCTTGAAGAATTTTGGAGAGTCCATGCAAGCTTATTGAGGGTCACACATTGGGAAAATGGACTTTTTATGCAGACTAGTGGGACTTACTCCAACCTCCAAGTAAGATCACTCTCTCTCACTCACTCACCGCTTATCCGAACTACCTCGGGTCACGGGGAGCCTGTGCCTATCTCAGGTGTCATCGGGCATCGAGGCAGGATATACCCTGGACGGAGTGCCAACCCATCACAGGGCACACACACACTCTCATTCACTCACACACACTCACACACTACGGACAATTTTCCAGAGATGCCAATCAACCTACCATGCATGTCTTTGGACCCGGGGGAGGAAACCAGAGTATCCGGAGGAAACCCCCGAGGCACGGGGAGAACATGTGAACTCCACACACACAAGACTGGAATAGATCCCCAACCCTGGAGGTGTGAGGCGAATGTGCTAACCACTAAGCCAATAAGCCACCCCCCCCCCCCCCCCATAAAAGTGTGATCTCAAGTACAGAGCCTTGACTACCTTGAATAAACACCATTGGGATGAACTGCAACTAGAATCTCCTAAAAATCCCTGCAACTGTGTCTGATTTCACTAATGCCCTTGTAGCTGAATGATCGCTAATCCGCACAGCCACGCTCCGACATTTGTTGGAAAACCTTCCCAGACGTGAAGAGTGGAGTCTATTATAACATGCAAAGCACATTAACTGGACGGTCAGGGGTGCACAAACTTTTGTTCATATACAGTAGTGTACTGTATACCTGTTATAGGACACTAGTATAGCAGTATACAGTATAACCAATCAAATTCATTAGAATTCAGCTTTATCCTAAAGCAGCTTGTGGTAGTAAGATTGAGGAAACTGGACTCATTCTGGACCAATCAGCTACAAATATGTCAAGATAAATTTTAATTCCCATTATACTGTAGTCTTAAAGTATAATGGTTTGGTTGCTTTGGCATTTCTAAAACAGTAATTTTTTAAAGTGTGTAATGATGTTTCATTTAAATCCGAGGTGAGAGTAATTCGTTACTCCGGGATTTTTTATTATTTATTTTTTTTTTAATTGGACACCTGTCAAACTACAGTCACCTGGCAACCGCACCATAAAAAACCCTCGAGTCAGTCTGCGATTTTTATTTTCAGTTCATTTTTTGCAATCTGTTAAAGCAGATGTGGGCCGCGGAGAGCCGTGAAAAACGTCTGGCCAGAGGAAGCGAGCTCTGTCAGGCGTGTTAATCAGAACGGTCCAGGTTTCGTCCCAGAATGTTCGAAGGAACGTTTTGTTTTGTTTCGTTTCGTTTTGTGACTACCGTTTGTTTCGAGGCCAACATTCATCGTTCATCTTGTTCATGTTTTAATTGTAAAGTCATGTGAATTCACAGGCCCATCTGGTGCGTGACTCATATGTACTAATACGCCTGCTACTTCTTATATCTCACAGAGATTTCTCGCAGGTTTAGCATTTGTGTTTACTTGGAGTTGAGGTTCTGAACGTGACAAACTTCTTCAGCCGCTGAATCCTCGTGTGTCTGCTTCGTATTTTAGAAAACCTTTTTTATCATTCAATCATTCATTCATTCATTTTCTACCGCTTATCCGAACTTCTCGTGTCACGGGGAGCCTGTGCCTATCTCAGGCGTCATCGGGCATCGAGACAGGATACACCCTGGACGGAGTGCCAACCCATCGCAGGGCACACACACACTCTCATTCACTCACACACTCACACACTACGGACAATTTTCCAGAGATGCCAATCAACCTACCATCCATGTCTTTGGACCGGGGGAGGAAACCGGAGTACCCAGAGGAAATCCCCGAGGCACGGGAGAACATGCAAACTCCACACACACAAGGCGGAGGCGGGAATCGAACCCCCGACCCTGGAGGTGTGAGGCAAACGTGCTAACCACTAAGCCACCGTGCCGCCCCCTACTTTTTTTTTTCTCTCACAATCAGGTTATTTTTCTTATCGTGCTGTGACTATGGGAACTCCCTGAATTCCTGAAGCATATGTTTTGATTTAATTAATCCGATTTAATTTCGAGTCTTAAACCTATACCCCAAAGAGCTACACATTATTATACATTAAATCATCTTACTTGAGGTGAATGCAAGTGTTTTGCTGATAGAAGAACACAGTCCTATGGGCTTCCCAGGAAAGTTATCTTTAGTAGACTTTGCTCGACCTTGGTCACCCGGCCATGAGCGGTTGCTGTAGACATGAACATTCAATTAATCCCATTTACACTTTCCCAAGTTTTGGGTCTGCCTGCATTTATTTTATGCCAGGTACCTGGCATAAAATTCTACAGTTCCAGAGCTTTCAAAGCATTAGATGGTGCATAAAAAAAAAATCAGCGTATGCATTTAAAAACGTCTTACGTGGATGACGTTGCAAATGCTTGAACATTGCTTAACCACGTGTTTAAGTGTTTATTTCCTTTATGAGAGCACATAAGTAAGATTTAAAACACCTCCATATATGCTGTTATACTGTAGAAAAAAACACATCATACTATCTCTCTATTCTCTCTCTCGATCTTCTGAAGTTAATAAGACAGAATTAAAAAACACACAACTGGTTGGAAATGTCATCGTTTTGGACTAGGAGGCGTTCTGGCAGGCTTTTGTTTATATCCTGTGTCTTGGTTTTTCACTTGTCTTTGCCCCACTCGATCTTTACAACGTTCCCACCTCTGCACACCTGTTCCTCATGTCTCCCCAATTACCTCCCCTTTTTACCCCTGCGGTCTTTGATCAAGTGTTTTTTGTTCTTGTGTATCCTGAATGTCCCCCCAAAACCTTATTTCCTTGTGCTTGTTATTCCTTCTAATAAAACCCCTCTATACCTGCTATCCCTACATTTTGGTCTGGATTTTCTACCCCTCTGAGGTACCAGTTTCCTGACAACAACTGCTCGTGTTATTGAGACTGTATTAACACTGTATTAACTCCACTGTCCTAAAACTGGAGACTCCTTCCATAAGGATTCTTTTGGCAGAGGTTGGTCAAGTGGTAAAGGCTCTGGATTGTTGATCAAAAGGTTGAGGTTCAAGCCCCAGCACTGCCAAGCTGCCACTTGCTCTAAGGGTGCTGTATCATAGCTGCCCCTGCTCTTCGTCCCTCCTCAGTTGGGATATAAGAAGAAAAGAATTCTACTGTGCTTTAATGTATATTTGGTAATAATAAAGGCTTCTATGCCCCAGTTTCTTTTCTTCCTTTCTTTTTTTTCTTCTTTAAATGCTAAATAAAAGTCTCGATACAGAAATTTCACCATGTCGACATTTTCTGACAATTTTTTCCCGAGATACGACGTGGAGTAAATACTGTATGTGATTCGCTTTAAACACGTTCTGCGTCAAATAAAATCACATAATCACCTAGCAGCCACGTCAACAATTTATTAGACCGGTTTCTTTTCTTTAGCGTTCCACCGTTCACATTAGAGCAGGAATAGTTAGACCCTCACCGCAGGCAAAACAGACAAGAAAACAAGGCCAGGCTTCAAAATGGTTAATTATTGTTCCAGGTGGCATTTACAACAAACCATTCTTCACCTTCTACTCCGGCATCCTAGTTTCTGCTATTAACAGATGCTCCAAACAAATTTCCACACTTTCTCTCTCAATCGTCATCACATGATTTCAATTTCCTCAATAACAGTCTCCACTAAAGGGCACGT
>NC_062532.1:492500-530000 GCF_022655615.1 Tachysurus fulvidraco | reverse complement strand
GCATTGACAGCTTTTAGTGTCCTGTTGTGTGGCCAAAAAAAAGGCCTGCATGTATCACGTCGAGCACTTTGCTTACGCTGTGACGACTTTCAGGATGTCCGAGACCTCGATTGATTCGGTCTATCGATCGGACGGCAGCTGCTAAAGTGGTGCGAGAGGACTGTTCGTCAGCGTGAGACAGAAAACGAACAGCGCGGCCCACGGAGGCCTGATCCTCTGCTCCTTTAAATGAGATCCATTACAATAGACTTGAGTAAGTGTGTGTGTGAAAAATAAATAAGACCAGATGCAGTAACACACTTGATATACGGGACTCTTTTTTTTTTATCTAATCGCTAAGCCGTTTAAGTCGATAATTGTTTGCGCTAACAAATATCCGGAAATCAACGTTTCTAATTCCTGACCGTGCTAATTACATTTTTTTTTGTTCGAGGGAGAATGAAGTACCCAATTCGATTGTGCAAAATGACTCCAGAGGCGAAGTAGTTTAGACTCGTAATTTGATATAGGATACGTGGAAATTGGCTCTGTCTGAAACATTTGCGGCTACGGCGAACAACCGTACAGACACACCGGTCGCGAGTGAATAATGAGCTATATACGGTGAGAAGGGGCTCTATAGAGAAGGGCTTAATCATTAGGACAGTGTTATTTGACACATGCTGTGAAGGCACAGTCTGCTATACAGGTTAGCGCTTCCAGTCAAGCTGTGGTCCTTTCTTTCTGCCACAAAGAAACGGAAATTTAAATATATATACATTTGTGTTGATTCTATTTAGCGATGAATTACTTTACAGAATGTTATCAGCATCACGAGGCATTATTACACACTAGAAAAAAAAAATTCACCTTTCTAAGGATCGAAATGATAATGACGATTTTTTTGTTGTTGTTGTTTTTGTTTGTTTCGATCCTGAAGTGTTTTCTTCAACAAAATGAGCCTCTCTGTTTTTATATCAAGAAATTCCTACTAATCTGTAAAACCCCAACAACAAGAATCTGGAGGATCTTTCCAGAAATTAGAATTAGCCCGTAATGATGGGATGATTACTGTGATTATCTTCTTTCATGTCGCATAGCCTTTTAAACCCTAAACCCCCCACCAATCAATCCCCGTCTGCAGCTGTATTTCCCTAAATACAATAGCGCCTCTAATTGTAATCACTGTGCTTCTCATCCGTGGAGTAAAAGGGCATTAAACAGACAAAGGCGTCCCTTGCTGACTTCTCACTTTTAATTAATTGTGTTATAAAACCGCTGTACTGATGCAAGTCAAATACCTATAGTCAGAGATAGCGTGAGAGTGAGAGTTCATTTCTGCTTTAATTACAGGATATTTAGTAGCTCAAACACTGACAGAAAAGGAATCCTGTTGTGTTTGCTAGGATTTCTTCACAGCAAGCAAACCATAGGTTGGGGTTGGCTTGTGGCTAAGGTGTTGACCTACTGATCAGAAGGTTGCAAGTTTAAAACTCATCTCCACCAAGCTGCCAATGCTGGGCCCCTAAACAAGGCCCTTAAACCTGAAATTTCTCAGTAAGTTGCTCTGGACAAGGGCTTCGGCCAAGTGTTATAAAGATATAAGCCACAGGAAGCTAAACTGTCCCTGATCTCACTCAGGGAATCACTTAAATTGCAAAGAGTTGACAAAGTTCTCATTTGTCATCAGTAATATTGTGACGGGGGGTCCACGGTGGCTTTGTGGTTAGCACCACGGTCACGGTGGCTTTGTGGTTCGATTCCAGCCTGGAGTTCGCATGTTCTCCCCGTGCCTCGGGGGTTTCCTCCGGGTACTCCGGTTTCCTCCCCCTGGTCCAAAGACATGCATGGTAGGTTGATTGGCATCTCTGGAAAATTGTGTGTAGTGTGTGTGTGTGTGTGAGTGAATGAGAGTGTGTGTGTGTGTGCCCTGCGATGGGTTGGCACTCCGTCCAGGGTGTATCCTGCCTCGATGCCCGATGACGCCTGAGATAGGCACAGGCTCCCCGTGACCCGAGAAGTTCGGATAAGCGGTAGGAAATGAATGAATGAATGAATGAATGAATGAATGAATGAATGAATGAATATTGCGCTGGTGTTTTTCTTTGCTCAATTTTCTAGACAAAATAACATTCTACATATGCCGTACCTCCATCACTGAGTATCTGAAGGCTTTGGCACGGAGGAGTCGGTGTTGAATCTATAACGAACTCGGATGATGAGATAATTTATGCGTTGCTCAGGAGCTCCTAGTTAAACTCCAATAGACTGTATCTGACTGTAGAATGGACATTATTTATATTATAATCACACACTATGGAGTTTATAATAATTTATAGTCACACTCCTTGGTGTCACCCAGATGAGAACTGGTTGCTTGCTTGTTAGGGATGAATTCGAGATAAATTGAAATGAATGTACACAAACAGTTTATGTTCTGTAAAGCTGCTTTGAGACAATAGCCGTTGTTAAAAGCGCTATCGAAATAAAACTGGATTGAAAATAAATTCCCTTTCTGTCACAATTCATTCGTTCAAACCGAATAATAAACAAAATATTTAGTGGTCCTAGCAACCGAGGACCCGACGGATGCTATAGCTCTGGTGCAAAGTTTACATTCTGACCCTTATCTCGTTGACCACAAATGATATGATTTTTTTTTTCTCTCATTGCAGCTTCTGCCAAAACAAACAAATAGCCTCGGGATCATTTTGCACAACGATTTGGAGCTCATTTGCATAATATCCAAAACATATTTTACATACTTTTACCTTTAGCTCTTTACTTTGGACGGTGGAGTGTAAAACAACACACATACGATCCTAATATCTAACTAATAAATTACGTTAAGTTATATGTTTTAATAAGATATCTAAGCGTAAGCATCTTAGAGATGAGCTCAAATTTATGCTAAGTGGCACGCTAGCCCTGGCATTCAGTATGCTAGCAGAGCTGATTGAGCGAGGTTGAGTTTTTCAACACTGAAGATGAGCTAGATTAAAGCTTCTCATCTTTTTAAGCAATATTTTTGGAAAATCAAGCATCGCGTTAGTTCAGGCACGCCACGTCGTCAAGCTGCATCATTCAACTGTTCATAACGCGCACCAATCTGGTTACGACATGTAGCGCATCTCTGCTGCTGCGATTCAAACTCCCTCCTCCAACCCCGACTCCACCCAGCCGGAACCCTTTGTTTGTTGTACCAGTTTATGTTATAAATCTTCATCACGTATTAGTTTTCTCTTTCTCTCTCTCTCTCTCTCTCTCTCTCTTTCTCTCTCTCTCTCTCTATACTTTATTTACTTATTTATTCATCTATTTATTTATTTATTTTCAAAACATGTACAGTAAGTGAGCATATTAATACTATGCATGATTAATGGTTCTGTTATATGGGGGTCTATTCTATTTTCTAGTTACTGCTCTCCCCGCTTTGTCCACGCATGCGCACGGAGGGGCACGTGGATTTTTTTTGTCCAGAACAGAACCATACCTCCAACATTTTTAGTATTTTTAGAAAACTGAATTCTATCCAAATTTTTAGCCAAAGCTGCTGAACTGAAGTCATCTTTAAAGACATCTCTTTGGTTAAAATGTTAAAACTGATCTATTTTCTTTCTTTTTTAACCTCTCTCAATTAAAAGCCCGTGCTTTAGCATCGGTGACAGTCACGGCGTGACATTTGTCAGAGAACGAAAGCCGAGCTGGAGGCCGCCGTCACGGGAGGTCTCCTAATTAATCCGCCGCTCAAAAGCTGAGGGAAAAAAAAAAAAAACCCTTCAGCTGTCCGTTATCTTCCCACCTCCAAATTCGTCTCCTTTAGAACAGGTATGGAAGGTGAAAATGCCTTTTATTTCTATCATAATCTTCTCTCAGTGTCTGGCTTATCCATATTTCATGAAGAGAGCTGGATGTAAGGGAGCACCGGGGATTAATCCACTGTTGGATACTTAGTCCCAGATTAAAATCGTTCACTTCGCAACACCACAATTGCCTTCCTATCGATTGCCTGAGGAAAGAGGAAGAGAATGCAATTCAGAGGCATTTTTTATATGTATATATATTACATTTCATTTCTCGAATTATAATAATGTGGTGTGGGGGGAAAAAAATGGATTTTTGGGGCAATTTCATTATGCTTTGAAAAATTTCACTTGTGCCCCCATAACATTGTGACTTTCTACAAAAGCATTTGCATAAATCAAATATTACAACCGAGGCCCTGTTTAAAGAGCGAGCGTCATCGGGGTGATCTGATGATCTGGCCGTGATCCACAATGCAGCAATAACAACAACAACAACAACAACAACAACAACAACAACAAACACCTCGGCACATGCGCGTGCGCTAAAGCAGATGAATCATTCACCTCTTCAAATCTTCCTCCTGCGCAACTTGGAACGTGACCAAACTTCCGCTTCATGTCTTTCCAGCTGCTAGTTACAGATGGCTGGAAAATGTTTGAGCTGCTCGAACATCCGAGTTGTGAATGAAAGCGACCGGTCCCTGCTGTGATTACATGACACAGGACAAAAGACGTCTGCGGGAACCGACGTACGCGCGATCGAGCCACGTCACGTGCTGCGCGATCGAGCCCCGTCACGTGCTGCGCTCACGTCTTATGTAACCTCTGAAGAAAACGTTAAACCGAGAGCGTTCACGGGGGTCAATAAAGTGCTTCAAAAACTAAAAAAAAAATAACAAAAAATAGTCCAATAGTCTCTTACAACTCCCTCTTTTTCATGTAAGCTAATAAAACAACAACAACAACAACAAAGAAAAACACACAGAGCTCAAGATCAACAACTATTATAATAGTAACATCACTTCAATGCTCATGAGCCTTGGCAGGTTTCAGTAATTTAGATGTTACCATAGAAACGTTAGGAGCGCTTCAACATGATGAAAAACGTGATTTTTGCAGCTCGATCATGACGTCATATCGTAGTTTATCGAGGCTAATATTAACTAACAAGCTAAAAGATAGAGTGAATTTACAAATAAATACATTATTAAATAAACAATCGGATCTGGATCCTTCACCGGAACACAGATGGCGTGAGTACTAATTAATGAGCATGATTATGATTAGCTCCTAATTTCTTATTTATTCGTATTTTTTAAAAGAAAATAATAATAATACATCAAATATTTGGAAGTTTTTTTTTTTTTTTTGTATTATCTATTTGGAAAAATAAAAACTAATAGGCCGTAGATTGCTTTAAAAATAGCATAAAAGTTTTGACATTTTGACATTTTTTTGTCGTCACGACGCAGGATTCGTTTAGCTTTCCGCTTTTCTTCTTATTTTTACTATTTAGCAAATAAGTCTCTACACACTCATGTGAACATGACGTCCTTGACTTTGAGCTTGGCAACGAGTCAGAAGAGCAGATGGTTGCCTTCCACGGAAGCGAGCCGATAATGGATTTTACAGAATCCATTTACTTTTTCTTCTCAACTTGGTTTATACTAATAATTGCCTTTTCTTGATTTTTGAGTTTGTGGTGTTGATTAAATTACTTCACGTTGTTTTCTCTTTATTTGGCTTTGTGTATTTCTATTGAGTGATAAACACTAAAAACAAAAAAAATACAAAAATATCATTTGTGGGATGTTACTCGGCAATACGTGATATATAAACACATGCCATGTATAAAAAAATGATTTTAAATTATAGGATTAATATGTAAAAAATGTTAAAAAATGAAAATAAAATAAAAACGTCTGTCTAAGATTTGCAATGTGGCATCAGTGCTAGTTCGGAGGTTAAGATGATGGATCACTACTTGGAACATCGTGAGTTCAAATCCCAAAACCCGCTAAGATGCCACTACTGGGCCCCCGAGCATGGGCTTAAACGGAAGTTGCTGTGACTAAATGTAATGGCGTAGATGTAAAAGCACACATAACTTCTTTGTAAGCAAAATTAGACATCAGGCAATGTGATCTGTTTACTAACATCTTTCTATTCGTGCCTTACGGACAGAGCATGGTGCTAAACGAAACACTCGGCTAAGCTGTACGCTAACTCGTTCTCGACAGCGGTCGAGGAAGAGCGCGAAAAGAAAGAGAGACGAGAATGAATTTTCCCTGCCTACAGCCAGGTAATGATGTTAGCTAATTTACTCGAATCAAATTAGCTAGCCGGCTTGTGTACGTGTTTTGCCAGCGGCACTAGTCACCAATTGCTGGTCAGATGTGATTTCTGAAGCAACCCCACCCACATCTCCCGTCCCCATCCCCCCTTCACCCCTGCATATACATTAGCTGATTATACAAATTACTTCTGCTTGTAATTCAGTAACACGTCGAAACAGGTTTAAAAATCAGCAGAACACTGAACAGATATTTTCAAAGACATCACTCCTGATTCATATGGAGTGGTCTTATAATTAAGATGCGGCATGATGAACGAATCCGTAAAAAAAAAAAAACAGGATCGCAAATGAGGGTCGCATTTCTTGGCTGCATTCCAAGTTTATGACGTTAGTGTTGGAGCAGAACAGCCGAGGAATGAGATGTAACTTGACAGATCATGTTTCTGGGTCGGACCGAGAGCCGCTAGCTGTCTTAGCGGTGCCATTACTTTTCGTTACATAGCTTAAATAAATGTCGAGTTCTTGCTAATGCACTAACGATGCTATCTAGTTCTACAAATATACATATCCGTACCTGGATGTTAGATTTAAACTAGTGGGCGTGGCTTAATTTAAGAATCCTTACTAATACACATAGGCTTAAAAAAATGTCTCTGTCTTGTCTATTCTGTTTATAAGAAATATATCGCAAGCACCTAGACCCCATAATGCATCCTGGGAAGTAAAACCAATCCCCAGTGCACAGGATTTTGAGAGTGCCTCTAAAGAATTGTTGATTTCTTTGCAGATTTAATGAGGTCCCCGGTGAAGACGTCCGTATTCGTCATGCAGGTTTGCAGGGGGGGTTATTTTTAAAAGCAAGCTCTTACCTGTGTAATTCCCCTGATAGCCACTCCACTCGCTGTTCCATGGCTGCATCTAATGGAGAACAAAAGCAAAAAAAAAAAAGGGAAAAAATACGTCCTTCTGCCTCCAGCACGATTCGTTTCGCAAAAAGAAAAAGGAAAAGATGATGACGAGGAAGTCAGCGATTTTCGGGCCCACAATAACAATTAATGAATTAAGTGAACCTGAAAGAAAACTGACATGAAATGCGTAATTTCATTATTCCATACAAAATAGACTCTCCATTAAGACGTCCTTATTGTTATGCTGAGTCAAGTCTAATTATTAGTTGGAGTATGAAAGTTTGGCTCGCTTTTAAGTTTTATTGACTGAGATAATTGTGCTTTTAATAAAACATGACGTTACATTTACAACAATTTCCCACTAATGTCTTTTAATCCATTTTAACCGCAGTCTTGGCTTCGGATTGTGGATTTTTTTCATCCGACGGATAAAAGATTTCGATTTTTTTTTAAAAAGTAACGTAAAAATTCATCGATTCTGACCGAGAAACCCCTTCATGTCGGACAAAGTGACTGATTTTTTTATCGTCCTTCATTTTTCTCCTGACAGAATTGTTTGAGCTTCGCTTACCATGATTCTTTTCAGGTAAATGCACAAATTTTTAGTCACAGAAACGTTTTGTTTGCTCTTTGATTTCACCGGATAAATCGAAAGAGCTTCTTAATGCTCCATTTCCCAAAAATCCTTAGTCATTAGTCTTTCATGCCTCTTTTCCACCGGAAAGAACCGGGTGCTGGTTCAGAGCTAGCACTGGTGCTGGTTCAAAGTTGGTTCTACTGGAGAACCTTCTAAGAACCGGTTTGCCTTTCCACCGGCTAGAGAGCATCACAGCGCCGAGTGTGACGTCACTGTATACGTGTCACGTGTCCCAGCAACGTTAGCGCAGCGGCGGCAAACACAAACACAACAACAATGGCGGATGTTGCTTTACTGTTAATGCTCATGGCTTTGCGAACCTACATCGGCATACAAACGCGGCAAATAAAACGTGTACGTGCAGCTCCGTGTAATCTGTATAAACGGAGGTTGTTATCGATAAAGTACATAACGTTATTTTATCGTTAACACAGAAAAAATGTTAGCCTTAGCATGTAGCTATCTACTATCATGTGTGCTGATAATGTATCATATCACGGTAAAGTAAAACTGTATTAAACATTAGTATACTTAAGGTACATTATCAAATGCGTTAACAGTAGCCCCGCCCCCAGCTCCTGACGCAAGCGGTTCTTAAGTCTAGACCAGCAACGTTTTGGTGCTACTTAAGAACCACTTTTCCTGGTTCGGAGCCGGTGCTTTGGCGGTCGAAACAGAAAAAAATGGTTCTAAATTAGGCTCTGGCTCCGAACCAGCACTCGAACTGGCTCGTGTAAAAGGGGCATTAGTTAACTTAGCAAGATTGGCTGGACTTGTTGCTAATTATCAACTCAACCAGTTAGCATCTTTCTGATAAGTCTTAGAAAATCTAGCCATGCCCACCAAACACTTCTGTTTATGTTGGTCTACTTTCTAATTCCATATATATGTTGATAAATCTGTTTCTTCTTCTCCAAATCATCGGCCACACCTTTCCCTACCTGGTTGCTACGTCACGTGATTATAACTCAAATACTCTTGAATGAAAAAAGTGTCACTTCTATAAAAAAAAATGCTTGTTTTCATTTTAAATTTGAAGGGAAATGATGGATACTTGAATGATCATCGAGTTTATTTAAACTATAACAAATTCTTTACTAACATAGCGATTCCCCAAACATACAGTAGCGCCTGGTGTTGTTTCTACCAATCTACAGTTTTCAAAAATTACTGACTTGACGGATTCTGACAGGAATAACATTCATGAGGTAATAAAATAATTCATTCATTCATTCATTCATTTCCTACCGCTTATCCGAACTTCTCGGGTCACGGGGAGTCTGTGCCTATCTCAGGCGTCATCGGGCATCGAGGCAGGATACCCCCTGGACGGAGTGCCAACACATCACAGGGCACACACACACACTCTCATTCACTCACACACTACGGACAATTTTCCAGAGATGCCAATCAACCTACCATGCATGTCTTTGGACCGGGGAGGAAACCGGAGTACCCGGAGGAAACCAGCGAGGCACGGGGAGAACATGCAAACTCCACACACAAAAGGCAGAGGCGGGAATCGAACCCCCAACCCTGGAGGTGTGAGGCGAATGTGCTAACCACTAAGCCACCGTACCCCCCTGTAATAAAATAATAATTGCAGAAAACTAATCCAACCCGAATAGGGCTAAAGTCTTATTTAATGGAATCCCATCCCTATCATCTAGACTTCGCCAAAGATTAAATTCTGAACTTTATTTTTAAAAAAAAGTGCACGACATTCATTCAAATCCTCGATCCAGAAAAAGCCCTTGACTTTTTTGTCATCTTCGTATTTATATACTGGATATACTGCAGGAATGAAAAGCAGTTTGCAGGTAGGAATGTATGCCTTTTCGACGGGTTCACACAAGGACGCTGGTTCTACGACTTCAAAAGTAACTCATCAAGAGGCTCGCAGTATTTCTCTGCTGCAGGGGGCCTGGCTGGTGTATTTTAATGAACAGGTGTTAATTTACTGCTGGAAACACCTCTGGTCTCTGGTCATTACATGCCTCTGTGCCTCAGAAAATGCCACAATACCTTGCTGTGGTAAAGAACTTGCTGTGTCCATCTTGGGATCCAATTAGGAAAAGATGTGTCACTGCTGGTCTCCGGAGCTGCCTGTCATCTTTGGTTAAAAAAAAAAAAGAAGAAGAAGGAAAAAAAAAAGAATTTGCTGCAGTCCATGGCCTATGCAGTGCCTCCATCAGTCCTTTGCCTGATGACACCAGAATTACGCCAGAAAATCGTCACCGACTGGACAGGCACTCTCCAATGCACCATAGGGTTCTCGTTTTTTGAAGGGACAATAAAAATATATCTTTCTATCTCTTCCTACAAGCCTAGTCGCCTCTTATGAACCATATTCGTTCTCAATCTACAGCATGAAACTACTGACCTTTATAGCACTCAACACCCCTGTCTGTGGTATAATGTGCTATGAGATCCATAAAAGGTTTCATACAGATTTAGATGTTCCCCCTAAGTCAAGTAGAATGATAATGCTGTCGTTCTACTGGCTGACTTTACCACCTTGCTTTCCTCTAGATTCATCTTGGGCTCCCATCAGTTCTACCCAGCTGCCCAGGTGTGCACATAGCTCACTTTGGAATTGAAAAGAGCAAAAATCTCATCTTGGGATCAGTGGTGTTATGGATATTCTTCAAACCAGCTGTGGATCATCAGGGTAATAAATATTTCAGTTCGGTAATCACGGATAGATGTTGATGCTCCCTCTGTCCAAATACATCCAAATTATCCAGCTATGATGAGAAATATATCATTTATTCATAAATAAAATAGCGAAATGAATTCTTGCCAATTTAACAATGCTAATAATTAATTGTTCGTCCTTATCCCATGACCTACAACTGTTCCAGTCAACATAACAAACTGTTTTTTTTTTCTTCTAATTTTAATCATTTTACATGGAAGCAGTAAACACACACGTGTTATCGTGGCAATGTTATCTCACTGAATTAAAAAACAGAGGCTGACGTTTTCATTTTATCTACAAAAGGCTGAGAGAAAGAATAGTTGCCCGTCCAGTTACCTTGCTCATGAGCAACAATATAGATTTTTCCCTTGTACGTTGCATTAAGTAAGCACTCAGTGGAATAAGAGTTACTACAAGAATTACTACTTTTTTGAGGACTGCACGCTCATTCGTTAGCATGGTCACATACTGGACACTCTAGGTTGTTTGCTTAATGCTACATGATGTGAATTTGTTTGATTATTATATCTTCTAGTCTAGTGTTTTCTCTGTGGTTTAATTAACTCTTTTGTTTCCAATTGGGGAACAAGAAATAAACAAGTTCATTATAAAATATCCAAGGTCAGTAGAAACAAAAATAATCATTGAATTGTCTTAAGGCTTGGTTAAGATTTCTGTGGGAGTTTGTGGGAGTGGAAAAATTGTCTGAAAAAAATTGTTAAGGGATCGGTGAAACCCACTGTGGGAGTGTGGAAGCATGGAGGATTGGATAAAATTTCAACAAGAGTGAGATTTATTGGCTAAGCTTTCACTGAGAGTGGGTTGGATTAGTCCAAATTTCTGGAGGAGTGGGCAGTATTGATCTAACTTTCTGAAGGATTTGGATGGATTGGTAAAATTTTCAATGAAAGCGAGTAATTTTTTTTACAGGAGGAAGCAGGATTTGTCAAACCTTCTTTGGGAGTTGGTGGGACAGGAAACGCTCAGCAGCAGAGGGTGGGATTGTTTAAAAATTCTGTCGGAGGAGGCAAGACTGGCTTGTCAGAGTTTCTATAGGAGAGCAGGAGTAGGGGAAAAAATTGGTTAGAATATCTGTGTTGTGCAGAGATGGACAAAATTTATGTGGGATTGGGCAGGATTGGTCAAACTATCTGTGGGACTGGATAGGATTGGTCAGACTATCTGTGGGACTGGACAGGATTGGTCAGACCATCTGTGGGATTGGACAGGATTGGTCAGACCATCTGTGGAATTGGACAGGATTGGTCAGACTATCTGTGGGTCTGGACAGGATTGGTCAGACTATCTGTGGGACTGGACAGGATTGATCAGACTATCTGTGGGACTGGACAGGATTAGTCAGATTATCTGTGGGATTGGACAGGATTGGTCAGACTATCTGTGGGATTGGACAGGATTGGTCAGACTATCTGTGGGAATTGATAGGATAGGTCAGACCATCTGTGGGACTGGAATAGGTTTGGGATTGGACAGGATTAGTCAGACTATCTGTGGGACTGGAAAAGTATTGGTATTGGACAGGATTGGTCAGACTATCTGTGGGACTGGACAGGATTGCTCAGACCATCTGTGGGACTGGACAGGATTGGTCAGACTATCTGTGGGATTGGACAGGATTGGTCAGACTATCTGTTGGACTGGACAGGATTGGTCAGACTATCTGTTGGATTGGACAGGATTGGTCAGACTATCTGTTGGACTGGACAGGCTTGGTCAGACTATCTGTTGGATTGGACAGGATTGGTCAGACTATCTGTGGGATTAGGCAGGATTTTTTTCATGGTTGGGATGGGTCAATCTAATGGGTAGAACGGGTGAAAATACAATAACACAAATGTCTCTACCATACCTATAAGCAATATGAGCAAGTATTGCCCAGCATATGTTTGAACATAAAGAACTCTTAATAATGAGAATAGCGTGTGTTTATGAATGTTGTTATGTAAAATAATTGGACATAACATCTCAAACTTGGAGTAATGTAAGTAATGTAAAACATGTTAGAAACTGCAAAATAAAACTTAAAATTGCTCAAAACTCATTTGATCCTCTCAATTATCTACACATGGTTTTGACTTTGAACTGTAGTGAGATACATTGGAGATGCTCAAAGACATAATACTTATATTATTTAATGATGTAATTCAGAGATTGCTTTGCACCATTCTCAGGGATTCCACTGGCCCATTCTCAGGGATTCCACATTTCTGTCCTTTCCCAGCAGATAAAACACCTAAGGCAAGCGATCAGGAACCTATAACACTCTGATTACCAGGATTAAGCATTTTAGAAGCTGGGACAAAGTTAAGATGCTTTGGATTAAGGAAACGCTTGACAATGTGAGGCAGAGTGTCTGATGAGGGGTTCAGGGTGGCTGATGATGTTAACCTTTAATGAAAGTTGAACAAAAATGGCACAGATTCTGAAAATCTTGTGAATAATCTGTCAGAATTTACATTTACAGTAAATTACATTTACATTTTCTTTTCCTGGCTTTCCCGGCTACGTTTCAGATGACAGACCTATACCTCAAATGGTACCTAGTACAGCTTGACATGGCATGGTTCTACCAGGACAAAACATTGTTTACTTCTTTAGTTTTTATTTGTCATTGCAGAATTGCAAAAATTCTAAAATTCTAACATGAGTATAAAAGCAAAAATCATTCATGAGAATGCACTGATGGCAATAAAATCAATAAAGTCGTTGTAAAGAATGGTTGAGGTTCGAATGCGGGTGTCACGTCTACATCTCCATCTTCATCCCTCATCCGGCATTCTCATTTGTTTTCAACAACAAAGATTCAATATTAACCTGTTTGCAATAATCATGATTAGTTTCTCTTAGTTTATTTTAAGTAATGTACAGTATGAAGAACAGACATTCATGGATTCTTCCTGTTCTTGATCCTTGCTATGTTTACTCGACTTCCTGTTTTGTACTGTAGATCGCTTGATGAATCGTTTGCGGACAAGCCCTACCGATTTGTTCGGATCGGTTTCTTTTGGTAAAACCTGAACCTTCAGTTCCATCACGCTGTGTGGTTATCGAGACAAAAAGATGCGTTGTGTTTTTTGTTTTTTTTTTTTGGTTTGTTTTGTTTTTATTTCTGAAAGTTTTAATAAGCATTAGTATTATATTCTATGAAATCAGGTCGAAAATAATTGGCACACTTTTTTTTTGCATAAGATTAGAACAGATATTATTTCATTTCACAGTGTGAGACACACAATGAGCATTTGGTAACTCAGACCTTTACTTCTCTTAGTGTCCTGCTGTGGAGAAGCCTTTGGCTCCGAAAAGAGAGAAATCATTATTGGACTATAATTAAGCGTTGGTGAACTGAGCGCTCTTTCTTTTTTCTGTGCATGCTTGTTGTTCAAAGGCAAAACTCATACGTTTTGCTTCAACAAGCTTTCTTCTTTAGTCTTATGAACAAATCTGAGCAAATCAGCCCCGATGGGTTTAAAGTAGGCTAACCAGTTTGACTATGTTGGATTTCTTTGCAAGGCGATAATGATTTAAATTTTATCTTTTTTTTTTCCACTATATTTTTACCCATAGTTAAAAGTTTCTTTATATTCTTTTCTGTGAATTCAATGCTCACACACTGAATAAAAGCATCCAAGTTGTGTAACTGAGTCTAGTCCACTGCTTTTAATTACAAGCACTTGACTTTAAGCCTGGAAAAAATCTGGCATGTAGAATGTGAATGTTGGAAGGAAATTGCTTTGTTTTTACATAGCACTTGACCCAGCGCATTCTATTACGACTAAACTGAGGTCATTAAATTATAACGTATGCATGACGGACAGTTTCAAGTATAAGCTGACCGAAGCACCCACTTCTTTAGTGGGTTTAATTTGTCATTTTATAATTGAATAATTTATTTGTTCAGAGAAACATCGTCTTAGATTAAGATTTTGTGGAAGAAAAAGACCCTTTAAGTCGATTGTAATGAGACAGTACTGTTTAATATGGGCATCAAATTGCATCGCATGAACATATATCTCATCATGACGTACTGTATTAAGCCCCTGCCCCTCCATTTATACACATCAAGGGGATACAAAATTATGTCATACACCATAGAATTAGTTATGTTTTTGAATTTTGTAGCCAAGCATTTTTTTTTCTTGTATGAGTTTGAACGTCACTAATCACACTGCATTTGTACACACAGGTTTATGAAAGAAGGACATTTCACACTGTGGTTTGTGTGTGTGTGTGTGTGTGTGTGTGTGTGTGTGTGTGTGTGTGTGTGTGTGTGTGTGTGTGTGTGTGTGTGTGTGTGTGTGTGTGAGCGACGAGGAGCTTTGATCTTATTTCATTTCAGTCTTATTGCATTTCATTTATATAAGTCTCAGGAGACACGTTCCGGCTTTTCAAGAGTGCTGAGTTACGGAAATAAAATGAAAAAAAAAAAAAACAGAATAGACAGAAATGGAACATGAAAGGAAAACGTATGCATGTATAATATTAATATCACACTCCAATCACATATGCGAATTAAAACCAAATGCAAGGAATGAGAATGAAACAGAGAGCAAGTAAAAAAAAAGGAACGAAAGATGGTGGAGTGGTTTGACTGTTTTTGCTGTCCCTAATGTGTATGCATGTGTGTGTGTCCTTATGTGTGTTTGAATATGTGTGTGTGTGTGTGTGTGTGTGTGTGTGTGTGTGTGTGTGTGTGTGTGTGTGTGTGTGTGTGTTAATGGAGACTAAGTACTAAGCATGCCTAATATAACTTAAGCATAATGGCTCATTGACAATCCCCTCCAGGCAGCGTGCATGTGTTACACTGTGGATTCAACCCGAGGATAAAAGCATGCTTTAAAGAACACTAGTCCTTATAATCCCTGAGTGTGTGTTCTTCCTCGCCCTGTGGTGATGTGTTTAAATCAGGGAGTAAATACATTCATCGCTCAGGTTCTCCTGTTGAATTGCAGCTCAAAGTTACTTGGGGAAATATTTGCTGATTTTTCACGAATGTTTACAATATATGTACAGTATCGATAAGACTTTGCTTGTTAATTAGAAAATAAATCACTCGAGAGTTGTGCGGTTTTAAGAAAATAATCAACAACACACTGGTGTAACACAACGGAGATACTGTTAACAAATGTGTCAAAGTGCTTTATTGCTCTTATACCGTTAATCAACCTTTGGAATTTTTATTTGTTAATGAACGACAAAATACTTTTTATCCATTTATAGATACCTGTCCTATCGTCCATTCCGGCAGCTACTCCTTATATTGGTCCTTATAACTTTTTTTTTCTTACTAATATTTATTAGTTGATATATATTTTTTTTATTTTATATTTATTGCATTTTAAATTTATAGCATTTTTTAAATTTAATTTAAATATATTTTTCATTTATTACCAGAGCTGCTAGTTTATTACTAATTAACAGACACTTATAAGTAATTTAAAAAATAAAATACAATCCAAACACATTAAGAGAAATACTAGACAAATAAACGTCCTGCTCATTGTAAGTCATGAGCCGTAATGGACAAGGAAGTTCAGTATGTAGAAACCGATTTAATCCGCAGCACTCTTCGCAGTCTCAGGTGTCGGCTCACTCACACACTCGAGCTTGGAAATGAATCAGGTCTTTATTACCTTCTCCAAGGCTACCACTGGCCTCGCTCGCTCTTCATCTCTCTCGCTGTAGGTTTAGCTGCTGATCGAACACGGTCATATTGAACACACCATAAAGCCTTCAGAAAAGTCAACACTGCACCGCTTTATGTTGTAGTCAAACATCTGCAGAGAGAAAAAAAATGAAATGGAAGTAAAAATGTTGTAAATAGAGAGGCTAGCTGAATGAGCGAGCGCTAAGTAACAAGGCGAATTACTGTTCCTTGTACTGTGTACCAGTCTCTGTAACAGTTATATTTTGTCAGGAAAAAAGCTGAAAAAAAGCTTGTGTTTTGCCTGAAAACAGAGCAGCAGTATAAATGGTAGTTAACAGAAAGACAAGCTCATTTCTAGCTAACAGATTCAGAAGCTAATTGTTTCTGAACAGAGCTGCTGGTTTAATGTTAGTAAAACTTATTGCTAATTAACACAAAGTCTAGCTCATTGTTAAAATAGCAGCTAGCTTATTGTTTCTTATTTTAGTTTTATTTATGTATTATTTTTCTGCCTTTTTGACTTCATTTTTGTTACTAGAGCTGCTCTTTTTGTTTTTATTTTTATCAGAGATGCAGAATTGCTAGCATATTGCTAATTACCAGAGCAGACAGCTTATTGTTTGTTGCCAGAGGTGTTAGCTTATTGATAATTACCAGAAGAGCTAGCTTATTGTTACCAGGGAGCTTATTATTATATAATATAGCTTATTGTTTGTTAAAAACAATATCTTATCTTATTTTTTGTTACCTTAGCAGCTAATTTATTGTTTGATAGCATAGCTGCTAGTCTACTGAGAAGTAAAATATCTGATACCTGAGTGTTTGTTACCAGAGTTGCTAGCTAGTTGTTAGTTGGGAGAGTTGATGACTGTGCTACACATTATGCGTGTTTTGCAATAATAAAATGAACAGGAATGATTAAGAATGAAAAACAGCTGCTAGCTGAATGCTAGTTAACAAGCTGAGGTAAATCTTTTTTTTATATTAGCTAATTGCACCTGAAAACAGCTGCTAGCTTGGTGTTAGTTTAACAAGGTTAGATCATTTTTCATTTATTTTATTTTTTTTTTATTTTAGTATTTGTATAAAAACATTATTAGCCAAATAGTATTACCTAAGTAACTCAGTTGATAGGTTCAAACACAGCTAACTGTTCCTGTAAACAGCTGCTAGCTAAATGCTAATGCTAAAAAAATCTTTTACTGTTTCTTCTTCTTCTTCTTCTTCTTCTTCTTCTTCTTCTTCCTTCTATTCTTATGATTATTTGTACTATTATTGTTGGTGTTTTATAGCTTTTATTTTGAATCTTAGGTGCAGTGGAGCATGCTACCTCAATCACATCTGCTAGCTAAAAGGTAAATGTATGTTTGTTTGTTATTTGATTACTTGCAATGCTTTTTTTTAACTCCTTTGTTAATAATCTGAAAATATACTAAATAGAGTATAGAGTAGAGATAGCTAGTTACTGTAGCTCATCACTAGTCAACAGGGTGAGTGGTGGTAAGTTAAGTTTGTGGTAGAGGGCTGCAAATCTCGCGGGAGCGGGCGGTTTCACCTTTCCCCGGGCGGGAGTGGGCGGTCAGAAAATTTAGCGGGAGATCCGCGGGACCCGGTGGGATTTGGCGTGTAGCCTAATAATAAGAATGGAGTCAACACATGACGTTGAGAAGATTAGTGTTAGCATTAGTATTAATTTATCTTATTTAAATGCGATCATGTTTAATTCTGTTATTATGGACATTAGCCTGAACTAATAATTAGTCTGATCATTTGTATACAATAAAAATTTTCCCAAGCTCTCAAGAAAAAAATCCGCGGGTGCGGGCGGGAGTGGACACAAACATTGCGGGTGTGGGCGGGAGTGGAACACGCAGCTTGCGGGCGCAGGCGGTCCTGGTCAGAAATTCAGCGGGAGGGGAGCGGGTTTATAAAAACAGTCCCACGCAGGGCTCCAGTTTGTGGCTCGTTGTCGTTTCTAAGTTTTGATTTTGTTATAAATAAATAAATAAGTAGCTCTTTTGAGTTATGTTCACATCTGTCCAGTATGGATTTCGTCTGGTCAGGCTTTCAAATCTAGTCACTCAGAACAAAGGCGAAATGGGAGAAAGGTCCATCAATACGTATTAATCTTTCAAAGCCACGGGTCTAATTTGTTTCACAGTTCCTTTACTTAATACTATAAAGAGACACCAGTGGCAGAAAAACGGACTCTGTCAGGAAGCTGTATAAGATTTCTCTGACACACACAACCTTCGCTGCTCTGCTTCCTGTCGACATGCGATCCTGCCAGAATCTATGGGAGACGGGTTGTTATCCCCGATGCCCACACAGACGCATCATCCATCAACTTCAGCTCTGTTTGCTTGTACTTTATGGCTGTCTGGCATTCAGCATTGCAGCACAAAAAAAAACAACACACACACACACACACACACAAACACACACACTCATTTTGCATAGGTCTAAGATAAAGTACGTAAAGTGTTCAATCAGCGGTAAACCCCTGAATTAATAAACCCGTGAGTTACTGTAAGTAAACCAGGGCAAATTATATCGATCCTTTTCCTGCTCGTTTTCAGGTCTGAACAGAAAAGTTTTGTTGATGATAGATTAAAAAGCCTGAGCTCTATCACTCACTGTTTGAACCTTTTCCCAGCTGTTGGGTTTTGTTTTAAAAATGTTTAACGATAACGTTTAAAGACGACGAGGAAGACGAAGAAAGGAAAGAACCAGAAGTTTTCATCCTGCTCTCAGTCCTGAGGCTAAGGTTCATCACTGGCCACTGGCTTCCTGTCCAGAGAAACGTAAATAAACAAATATTTCAACTAAAATTGAAACCAAAAATTATAAAGATATTAAGTATTTGTGCCAATTAAAGCAAATCTTCTTAGAAATATCTCAGTAAATACACTTTCCGTGGCAAGATATTAAACACTCCGGATAAACACTAATACGCTATTGTTTATTTATTCGCTTGGTTATTTTACTGGTTACGATTTGGTCTCTTTTATGTATAAACCTTTATTTTGAATATGTTTCTTTAGTTAACAGTTAGAAAACATCGTTTAATTTCTATTTATTATTAATTCTTTATTTTTTAACGTATGGATTCAATAGGCTAATTATTGTTAAGGTTATAGTTTTGTCTTGCTTTACTATGTTAGCTGTTATTCACTTCGATGTTTTAATCTATAATTGTTTGTACTTATAATTTTTTTTTTTACATTTTGATTTCTTTATGTTTAGTTATTTTAATGCCCATTACTACTACTACTACTACTACTACTACTACTACTACTACTACTGATAATAATAATAATAATAATAATAATAATAATAATAATAATAATAATAATAATAATAATGATAATAATAATATTTATTATTATCATTATTACTATGTGCAGTAGTAACAGTAATAATTAAAAAAAATGACACTGTCACTCATACAGAAATAGATGAATTAGTGATAGGAATTTTTGCAAAAAGGAATTCTTTTTTAGGCTACAGTGCAGCTAAATATTTTAATTAAACTCCTGGGTGGTAGGTGATGAAAAAAGCAGCAAAATGTAAAGACAACACTTTTAGACAAGTTATTATTATTCACAGAACCGAGAAGGAGGCTTTTGTATTTATATAATGTCGATATAATGCTTTAAGCCTCTGACACTGGAGTCTTCTTCCGAATCTTCGTTATTTTATGTTTTAAATGCTTTGTATATAAAATGCTGAACAAAACGGTTCTTTGCTCCCTAGTTGATCCCATTTGTTTGTTTGTTTATTTCTCACTCTAGTACTGAGCTGTTGTTCTGTACGCCACATTGCTGCTCTTCATAACACTTCTCTTAGCTTCTAATGAGCAGGTTTAGGATTCATTTTAATTCCGTATAATCCCACAAACTGTACAAAATCCCTCTGACAAAATATCATGAGCTATGTCAAAAGTCATGAGCTTGAATCCCAGGGCTGCCAAGCTACCTCTGCTGGGCCCCTGACCAAGGCCCTAAACCCTCAATTCTACAGCTGTATAAATGTAAGTCACTTTGGATAAGGGTGCCTGCTGTAAATATATATGTACACTACTGTAGGTAATATATATATGTGCCCTCTGTCATTGTGTGAAAGTATTAGTAGTATAAGAAGAGAACATGCAATTCCAATAGGACCTTCAGTGCTTGGGCCCCTGATAAAATTCATATAAATTTGTGTTTACTGTATTTTCTGTACAGGGACGGTGCCATTATACACTCAGAAAGAAAATGTACATAGCTTATCTATAGTTAGCAGAACATCTCTATTTTTAATTCTAACAAGCCGAAGCTTTCACATGATTTGGATTTTATATGAATAATGGTGCGAATTATGACATGAAATCGTGACACTGTTGGTATTTTGTTTCATCAGCCACTGCACCAGCACGACTTTTTTTAAGCCTCGCTCTGCCACATTTTCAGTCATTACAGTCTGACAAAACCTGCCATCTCTTTATTTTCCTCAACAGCTTTCTCGCAATAGAAAATCTGTCACCGCGTGACGTCCGAGTCCCGAGCGCAGGATGTCAGACTCAGAGAACAAGGTGAGATTTTCAACTCTACGTCTAACTACATGCCAGTCAAGCAACTTTATCTTCATCCTTTAGCCTCATATCCTGGTCAGTAAAAGGTCTTATAAAAAACGGTTTGCATGCTCTTTAGGTTAAATGAATTAAAGCAACATCTGTTAATAATATCAGTATACTGATCTAATTTCCAATGGAGCTATTTTAAATAAAAATAACCATTAAGCGTGTTTGTGAGTACTACACATGGGCGGGCCTTATATGAACATGCCCATTACATGTTTCCTAGTTAATTGTTTTTTTCCTTTTCCTTTACGATTATGTTAAATACAACATATTGGCACCTTTTATCCATCTAACTAACTTTAGCAGTGCTTCCATGTCCATATATGGAGCGCTGGACACACCCACATTCCATATAAGGCATCGTGATATGTTTGTAGGATTAAAGGCACATCTTTTGTAGCCAGGCCTTTTGAATAGTAATGACTATTTTCCGCAAACATGTAAATAAAAAAAAATATATAGTGAATAAAAAAATATAAACCAAGCGAACAAAGGAAGCAATAAATGAAAGTATATACATTTAATTCCGATAAATAAATCAATAAATAATCTGACGTATACAAACAAATACACAACGTCTGACTGCTACTAAACTAAATCATTAAGTACTTAGATAAAAAACAAATAAACACAACTAAAAGAGTTAAATATTAAACATTATTTAGAATGAACAACCTTTGACTGTGAATAAATAGATTAGAGCTAAGAGACGGAACGGGACATGCTCGATTTGTCTAATGTTGCTTTCAGTTCTTTTTTAATAGTGTTTATTTTTGTAGAAATGATCTGCGACCTAAAACATAACGGAGTCTCTTGTGTCAAAATGTTTTGTGTTTGAGGTTTGGAGGTGGGTCAAGATTAAAGACGTGAACAGAAGCACTTTTCTTATCTTATGTAAGATTTCATATATGATGGGGAGTTCTTTAAAAGCTGGTCCACATGGTCAGGGGTGAGTAAAGTTCTCCAAGCTTTTTCACTCACTCTTGTCTCATGCTTACTCGGGACGTTCACTACCATAATAAGAACTTAAACATTCATTCGCCATCATGTCCGGAAAAATGTCTACATACCTAAATGTGTAATCATCTGAATTAATGAATTTATTTATTTATTTTATTCTCAACGTCCGTTTTCTTCACCAGCACGTTTTCCGTCAACGAGCTCGTTCCAACGTGTCGTCGTTTCTATAGTAACTCCTTACACGTGGATGATTTGTTACACTTGTTGATATGATGACTTTTTCTGAAAGGAGAGGTTTATGTAACATATTTCGAAGCGATCTTCGGTACTTCCAGGACTCGGTATCATGAAAAGCTGAGCGTTTCTTTTTTCTCATTTTTTTTTTTCTTATTAACTTCAGGAGAGAGGGGTGGGGTTGGGGGGAGTGAAGACGGCGGCCTTTGTTGCCATGACAACAAGCAACTCGAGTTGTTTACCACCATCTAAGGCCACCATCTAAAAATAAAAACGAAGCGACACAGAGGAGTAAATTCTTAAGGAAATTAGTTAAATAAATAGAACTGGAGGTTGTTCATTAGAAGAGCCAAACTCTTTACTGGCAATTTCACTGATGAGACCAATGAACCATCTAAAGCATAAAAAAGTCCAGTATTTATTTATTTATTTATTTATTTATTTATTTATTTATTTATTTATTTATTTATTTATGTATTTATCCATTCATTCATTCATTCATTCATTCATTCATTCATCATTTATTTATTTATTGGTTTGTTAGTTTGTTTGTTTTTTGTTTATTTATATATTTATTTATTTGTTAACTTATTAGAATTTGCATCATTTGCTTATTTGCATCAAAATCATTTGTTTGTAAACTTCATCTCAATTTATTATGTTATGAATATTTTTGTTTGGAGTTGATTTTGTTATTATATCTATCTTATATTAATTTACTTTTATAATTTTTTTTATTTGTTTGTGTTTTATTTATATTTACTTTTTATATTTAGATTTTGTTCATGTGTTTCTTTACATTTGCCGTGTTTTCGTTAGGATTTTCTTTGTTTAAAATTCACAAGAAATGAATTTATTTGCAATTATTATTTTCTTCTGACACATTTCATATATTCCTTTTATCTGCATTTAATTAATTCTTTTTTTTAAAACATTTTATTTGTTTATTTTCCTTAGAATTAATTAGTGTATTTATTCATTTACATTTTATAGTTTTTTTTAATTACAAATAATTAGTTTATTTGTTCTGAACGTATTTATTAACTTGCATTATATTAATTCTTTTTATTTGGCTTTCCTGCTTTTTACTCTATTGCTTTATTTTATTTTTGGATTTTTTTTTTTTTTTTAAATTCCATTTCTAAATTGTAATTCATTTTTTATTATTAGATTATTTTTTGTTTTGTTTTGTTTCGTTTGATTGACTGCACCCTGCTTTTAAACTTCCCATTAATGCAAATGATTGTGATTTATTTATTTATTTTACTACTATATAGTTTATCCATCGCTTAATTAGCCAGCTCGGCCTCCTCCACTAAGTTGCCATTGTGTTCAGTAAAAATCAACACCAGAGTGTGGATGAGAAAAAGTGTTCATTTGTTTGTGTTAGTATGTCATTTAAAGAGAGGGACTTGCTCATGACTCACGCTTTGTTAATAATGATAATGGATTTGTGCTGTTTTTGTTCTGACCTCTGCTGCATTTCACCAATGAAATTTTTTGGACAAGCCTCAATAGAAAAGCTCGGCAATTTGGTCCGGCTGCCTACGGGTCCCGTTTCATACAGCTGGCACCCTGAAAAACATTAGCGCTTCATTATTGAACGGCTTTTGTATATTTTTGGTTACTTAGCCAGCGCATGATTTAAGGCCAAATATCATCAAGTCTAGGATCAAAACAAACAGTTAAGCATTTATTGACTAACCTGTACTTGGATGGACCGCTGCTAACTATTTTCTTTTACTGAAAGGTGTCTGTTCATATTTAAGACAGATGTTGTTGTTTTTTGTCCAGGAGGAATGATGTAGCTAGCTAACACCTTTTAATTTACTTTTGATTCTCACTTATTAAGACCGATTATCTCAGGCCTTGGCCCATCATCTTTTATCTCTTTATACTTACAATAAAATGCCACAGTATAACATTCATTTTTTTACAATATACGTAATTATACAAATATTCAATTCGGTTCGATTCATGATACTGGCTTAAAGATTCATTTCGATTCAATTCATGATCCTGACTTAACGAGTTGATTCGATTCTGGAGTAATGATTTGATTCGGTTCATGATCCTGGCTTAATGATTCGATTCGTTTCAATACATGATTTAGGCTTACAGATTCAGTTTGATTCGCTTCATGATCCTGACTTAATGAGTTGATTCGATTCTGGTGTAATGATCCGATTCGTTTCAATACATGATTCTGGCTTACAGATTCAGTTTGATTCGCTTCATGATCCTGACTTAATGAGTTGATTCAATCTGGTGTAATGATTCGATTTGTTTCAATACATGATTCTGGCTTAAAGATTCAGTTTGATTCGGTTCATGATCATGACAATGAGTTGATTCGATTCTGGTGTAATGATTTGATTCGTTCCAATACATGATTCTGGCTTAAAGATTCAGTTTGATTCGGTTCATGATCCTGTCTTAATGATTTGATTCGTTTCAATGCATTGAGGCATGGAAGCCTTTTTTTTTTATTTTATATCCCAACTGAGGAGGTCGGGGTCGGAGCACAGGGTTCCGGTTTAAAGATTCAGTTCATGACTCTAAATGATTTGATACATTTTGATTCAATTCTCAGGTATTGAGGGTATATAACAGCTTTTTCTTTAGTATGATACAGGATGTTTTTAGGTTTTGGAACTCAAGCGACACATTACAAAGCATTCCCAGGCCTCTGAGAACCGGTGGTGTTAAAACTGGGCCTTGACTCCACTTTATCTATAAACATGTCACCAAAAAGTTCAGTTTGTTCCTTTTGCCTTTCTCTTCATTTGTATTGTTCTTCTGTTTCTCAGCACTCTTTGTGCACTCTATCCTTTCCCACCACATCTCCGTGCTAAAACGCAGCTTCGCCAATGCCAAAGCGAAGCCATAAAACACTCAGCGTCATTCACGGCCCGCACCCGCTCACAGACAATGAGCTCGCTCACAGAACAAAAGAATGCGCAGGAAGTGTAGCACAGGAAACACATTTCTGTCAAAGCCGTACAAAAAAAAAGGTATATACAGGAGAATAAATCGGCATTGCCTCATAGTTTAGAGAAATTATAAGAAAGTCGAACAAAGAGGCGTTCGGGTAATTTTTTTAAGTTTTCCAGCCGTAATGCGAATGAAGCAGGAGACCAAAGAAATAATTAAAAGGAAACTGGTATATAAAATGCGTAATTGTTAAGAGAAGTGGGCGAGCAGACGTTTTCTTATGTTTCCGCATCATATAAAACTCCCAAGAGTTTTATTCCACCATAAAAATAGTCCATTACACTCAGGCATGGCTTTTGACATGTTATTTGGCATTGTTTTTTTTTTGTTGTTTTTTTGCTACAAGAGACAACGATTGCTTGCTACACAGCAATTAAGTGAATGTAATCAGGAAAAAAACAAACTACTTCATTCATTTTCTACCGCTTATCCGAACTTCTCAGGTCACGGGGAGCCTGTGCCTCAGGCGTCATCGGGCATTGAGGCAGGATACACCCTGGACGGAGTGCCAACCCATCACAGGGCACACACACACACACACTCTCATTCCCTCACACACTCACACACTACGGACAATTTTCCAGAGATGCCAATCAACCTACCATGCATGTCTTTGGACCGGGGGAGGAAACCGGAGTACCTGGAGGAAACCCCCGAGGCATGGGAAGAACATGCAAACTCCACACACACAAGGCGGAGGCGGGAATCGAACCCCCAACCCTGGAGGTGTGAGGCGAACGTGCTAACCACTAAGCCACCGTGCCCCCCCCAAACTACATCACACCAACAAAAATCTGTGCAGCAGAAACAGAGCATCAGTTAGAGAAAATGAACTCTGCATCTAGTAACCAATCAGAATGGAGGATTCAGCATCCCCAGAATATGGATATCAATTAAAACAATAAAAGATTGAGATTGATGTTGAATATTTTATAAGTATCTGAGTTGGGAATTGAATTTGGGTAACCTTTCACAACAGAAAAACAAACGCTCCGTACAATCAGGCGACGCCGTAGACATCCGTTGTTTGTAAAAGAGGACGTCTTTAGAGTTTTTAGCTTCATGTCGGATGAGTTAGAGGAAGCATGTGTTAGATTTCACTCTCCCAGATTGTATTTATGGCACAATAGGCAAGAACTAAGCAGTGAGTGAAAATTGGAATCATCTAAATTAGGGAAAAAATGCAAGAGAAGCAAGAGTACATTTGTTGTTTCTAATGACGCGCTTTGTTCAGCACACCAGGTGTTTAAACTGAATGGTTTGGGACTTGGATGATTCTGTTTCCTGCCCCATTGGAATGCCGGCTGAACCGTAATACGTCCAAAATCTCCACGGTCAATTCACGCACTCATAATCTCTCTTTCTCTGTCGCCAACTCTGTGCTTGAGGTAGACGACTCTGTAAGGAACGGTCGACCGCACAACCTTAAGTCTCTTCATGAAGACAATTACGATGAGCAGTCTGTGATTACCATAATCATCCGCCGTTACCCGGAGTCACCAAGCTGCTGCGATTACATTAGCCAAGCGAACCTGTTATAACAAGTACAATACACACCACGTGTACACTTTCAACAGCAGGCCTGCGTATGATAAAAAAAGCATCCCGCGATGTGTAATACCCTTGACGTGTTGCCTTACGAGTCCCGCTATGGTGACGGCTGGGAAAACTTCCTTTTCGAACTGCTTGACATTTTGGATTGTCTTCTGAACCTTATTATAGTGAGCGCACCTTTCAGTGGAAAGAAAAGTATTGTTCAGAATACGATATATTCCACTTTTAGAAAAGGTGACATGCTGCGCGTTCGTTCGGTATTCTGAGTGATAGCAGCAAAGAAGAGGATTTAAATGTAGCTGAAACGAAAAGGAGAGAAACAAGAGAAAGACAGACAGCGAAGGGGGAAAAAAAAAAGGCTATTCGCCCTTAACATCTTTTGAATGAGCCTCTATAATTGAATATTGGATTTGTCTGTTTGTTTGCTCCATCTTTGCTTTTATGGCATTTCTCACCCTTAATGTCATTACTCCAGCGTTTATGGCCTATTAAACATCTGCGAACAGGGAGAGAGAGCTGTAAAAAAAAAAAAAAACAGCACAGCCCCCCACCCCCCACCCCCCACCCCCCCTCCAATGTGGCAACCTCGCTCTGAACCTCACACGCTCAGCTCATGATCAATGCTGAACTCTGCACATTTTGGCAGAGCCGAGTCATCCCCAACACCACCCCCACCACCCCCACCACGCCCCGCCACATGCAAATTTATTTATGATGCCGCAGACTTGCTGGAAATGAAATCAGCATATACACCCAAACTTTTTCCTCCAGCACTCATGATTAAAGAAATCTATTTTGCAATACCGCCAGAGAAAAGGCGGTTTTTTTTTACCCCCCCCCCCAACTTTTATTCAAATACCGTGAATGGGGTCTATTAAAAAGAAGAGAGAGAGTGATAGAGAAAGAGAGTGAGAGAGAGTGAGAGAGAGAGAGAGAGGCACAGAGATATTCCTTGTCGAATCTCCGGAATAAATTCGATCGCTACTCCAACACGCTGCTGCTATTCTCTTAAAGAGATTCATGCGAACCACGCAGTTTTTTTTTCCAGCCGCAACTTTTGGAAGAATGGCTGATAAGGAACGCTATACAGAAAAGCGACGATGGCAAAGTTTTACTTTTACTCTGCCGTTTTAAAAAAGAAAAGGCAGTTAATTAGCTAATCTGTCAAGGGCCCCAAAAAAAAGTTTCTTTAAATATTAACCAAAGTTCAAGACTGAACCATTAGGGTTAAAGATATCTATAGTTAAAGTTTGCTGAATTCTTGATGGATATTTGGTACCCGATGCCTTCAACTACTCGACCTGTTCCATTGTTGTTGTTTAGTAAGTTCATTCATCCGTTAGAGTTCATTTGCGCTTCTTTTCCGAACGACTTTTCCGAAACGTGTCTGTCTGTTCCTAGATGTTTGTATAGGTGATCAAGGTACCTGAAGGTGTTAGGTGCTTCTAAGTGCTTCTAAGGAGGAAGATCTGGGTTTAGGGAGATCCACAATTTTTTTTTTTTCCGAGGTCTTGGCTTGCGTTATCTAATGGTATGACGACCACATTGGCATCGAGTTTTACATTTCTCGACTGTCGACTCGACTTAATCCAAGGAGACTTGAGAGTGAACTTTGATATTACTGACCTTTTTCAACAATCAAAATTCTACATTTAAAAATGTGTAGTGATTCTTCGTCCTAAGAAACATTTAATTTCAGCAAATCTGTATCAACCTTCAACGCTCAACCAGTTCGACGTCTAATTACCTTGACCGACAATGTCAAAGTTGAAATATCGCTCATTCCCTAATGACAGAGGTGTTTTGTAGTACTAAAAATGAAAAGTTAAGGACTTGTAACTTGACTTGGACTTATCTGTCTTAAGTTAGGACATGACTTAGGACATAATGTGAGATGTGGCTTAGGATTTGACATGGGACTTGAATTGGGACTTGACTTAGGATTTGACTTTGATCTTGGCTTGGGATGTGACTTAGATCTTGACTAAGGACCTGTCTTGGGATGTGGCTTGAATCTTGAGATGGGAATTGACACTGGACTTGACTTGGGATGTGATTTAGATCCTAACTTGGGACTTGACTAAGGATATGAATTGTATCTTGACTTGGGATGTGACTTGGGACTTGACTTACGACCTAATGTGGGATGTGACTTGGGATACGACTTGGATCTTGACTTAGGACCCAGGTTGCACAGTTGCACTTTATGTGGCTAAGACTTACATGTCCTTAGCCCTGTCTTTGTTTTATGTAGCACCCTGATCCTGGAGAAACGTTGTCTCATTTCACTGTGTACTGCAACAGCTATATATGGTTAAAATGACAATAAAAGCTTCTTGACTTGACTTGACTTGAGGATGTGACTTTGGATGTGACTTAGATCTTGACTTAGGATGTGACATAGGACATGATTTAAATCTTGACTTGGGATGAGACTTACTGTAGATCTTGACTTAGGACTTGACTTGGGATGTGACTTGAATCTTGACTTAGAGCGTGACTTAGGACTTGAGTTGGGTTGTGACTTGGATCTTGACCTGGGACTTGACTTGGGATGTGACTTAGGACTTGACTTGGGACTTGACTTGGATCTTGCCAATCCTGACTTGGTACTTGAATGGCAATACCCAGGACTTTGACTTTAACAATGACTTTTATTCCCACCTTTGCTTCTTGAACATTACACTAGTTTCTATTCAGTCTAAAGAGACAGTCGTACTTGTTGTATGTACATTTTTGACCCACTGGATGTCTGATATACTGAAATAAAGCTGAAGTAATTCGGTCTCAACTCGACTGCTCTAAAAATGGCCTATTATATGAACAAAGTAGCTGTGCTAATTAACTCAGGAAATGTATGTTACATCAAAAACTGACACTTAATATCTTTAGCCTGGTAAACTTTTGGCCTCACCCGTAGGATGATTAGGCTGCACGTACTGTAAATGCTCACACAAGAATACAGAGCTAATCCGTTTCCGACGTCTCCTTTCTCCCAAACTCGAGTCATTAGAGGTTTTCTTCGGCATAAACAAACTCCAAAGAAACAATTAAATCCGAACCGCCGAGCCGAGCCGAGCCGAACTCATAAATGCTTCTATGCGTGTTGCTGTTTCTTCCCCAGAAGTAGGTCATGGAAACCTGCTGAACTGCAAAGTGACAAGAAAGACAGAGAGACTGCTCTGGTAATTCCAATTCATTGTAAGTTACTCACTGATTCTGGTGTTATCTCACGTGATGAGGTTGCAGTTTTGTTTTGTTGTAGTCGTTTTATTTATTTATTTATTTTTGATCAATTGGCATCCCAGGGCTATAGCCGAGCCGAGAAAATAAGGCTTTATGCCATATTTGTGACACATCCGCTCGAGCCCTTGAGCATTGTTTATGGGCACCAAGTACTGGAAGGCAATATGCAGAACTTATACTGATGAAGACGGTAAGGAAAGATTTCCAGGAAGCCGCGGTGAGCCGCGCAGGGCCGTTTGTCACGAAGTTACAAAAGGAAAAGAGTGTCAGTGAGCGAGCTCTAATGAATTCAATATGTGGCTAATGCCTTCGGGCCTCTTCGGCTCCCTGCCGGAATTGACGCGACTTTGAAAGCCGGCTTCATCTGCAGTTTTTTTTTCAGGCTTCAGAATCCGAACGCAGAGTGCGGAAGGGTTAGCGATGGTGGATGACTGTTTAAAGAGGACATTATGCTTGCTACAGCGATTTAAACGCTGGGATTATCATCGAGATTTATGATGATGATGATGATGATGATGATGATTTCTTAGGAATGAAATGCTACAGTACCATCGCTAAATTCATTGCACAGCAAGGTTGCCAGGTTGATGATTTTCTCGTTTAAATGAGCATACTTTTGACAGGTCACATTTCTGTGAGCCAAGAACTGGTGTCTGATGCTAGGTTTGTCAGGGGGGAAAAAATGAGACTGGCTTCAGCTTTCAGGAAGGCAATGTTAACTCAAATAAGCACTCTTTACAGCTGTGCTGAGCAGAAAAGCATCTGAAAACACGTCAAAGCTTGTAGCCTGTGTGGAACCTGATGTGTTTTTTTCCTGATCATTGCAGCCCATACACCTCAATGTTCAAGATGCTTTTCACCTCACCACTGTGAGTTACTGTAGCCTTCCTTTTAGCTCAAACTAGTCCAGCTGTTCTTGTCTGTCTATTTCTGGGATGTTTGTTCCTTCAGATGTTCCATAGGTACCAAAGATCCCAGTGACATCTTTAATCCTACCTTCTAACTGCTAAGAACTAAAGCTTCGATTCATGTCGATCGCATCGCTTTAGTATCGAACAATGCGGTACTAACGTCGGTATTCGTATGAAAGTTAAAACCTGTTGTCATGACAACAGTATTCCTAAGGCTGAAGCTGGTATTAGAAAAGCTAAGGAGAAATCTCGCTCTCTCGTGCGAGGATCAAACTCATCCCATCCACGCAGCAGTGGGTTATATCATTAGAATCAGTGTTTATCGATTTATGTCATCCCCACAGTCTTCATAAAAGCTGACGTTTGTTCGTTACGTACAGTATGTCATGCTAAAGCTCAGGTACCAGATAAGGGGACGTGGAAGCTTAGGGGTTAAGGTGTTGGACTACAGATCGGAAGGTCGGGAGTTCAAATCCCAGGGCCACCAAGCTGTCACTTGTGGGCCCCTGAGCAAGGCCCTTAACCCTCAATTGCTCAGCTGTATAAATGAAATAAATGTAAGTCGCTATGTATAAGAGCGTCTGTCAAATGCCGTAAATGTAAATAACAGATAACTCGAACCCAGTTCTGGATACCAAAAGGCGATAAATATATAAAACGATTTAAACAGCACACTCAGGTCAAACCGGTTCGGTGTAGCTTATGCGGTGTACTGACGAGTTGTTTTGATCGTGTGATCACTCGACCCCCAAACCGCGGTCAGCCTCATATGTGAGCGCCACAGCGCGATGTCTAATCTGATCTAAGTGCTGCGATCGGGCTGCTAGGCCGTGGTCATGGAGGAAAACTGATATGATATGATGTGTCTAATTTACAGATCTGAGCTGGAAGGTGATCAGTGTCATAGTGTGTGATAGACAGAGACAGTGCGGAAGTGTGATACTGTGTGTGTGCGAGAGAGAGAGAGAGAGAGAGAGAGAGAGAGAGAGAGAGAGAGAGAGAGAGAGAGAGAGAGAGAGAGAGAGTGTGTGGTGCAATAACAGCAGCTCTGTAACAGCATCATCAGAGTCTTTTAACTGAACAGAGTATATGAGAGCTACTTGGTACAAAGCCAGTGATGGTGGATATTTTCAAATAAAGTGTGGCTAAGAATTAATATCAACGAATGAATTTGAAAAACAACACAAAACAACACAAAATGCTACTTTTGGGAACATTTAACAGCCTGCAATGTGGAACGTACCTACAACCAAACAGGCGTTCATTTATTATTAACGTATTTATCTGTCTGCAGTTAAAAATTTATCAAACTCCTAAAGACTTTACTTTCCTATCATCCGAACGGATATAAAAACGTCTCTCACGGGAGGCTCCTCCCATAAACGTCAAACAAACGACTCTGGACGGAAAACCTCCCAATTATACGTCTTTAATGGCTAGGGAGAAACATCAGCGTCTTTCTTGCATAAACTCTCGACCGGTGATTTACGACTGACTCCAGAAGCCGGATTTGTTTGATCGTCGGCTATTATTTATATTTATATTCTCCTCCAGCTTCTATGTGATCTCGAGTCTTAAAATCATATAAAGTGGATGGAAGGAAAAAAAAACAAAAAAACAGGGACTTTATTAGGTTTCCAGCAAATTGTGCATTTTACAGGAAATTTGCGGCGTGTCCTGACGTCCCTCGCGAAAGAAATCGGATTTTATTCGCCGTCGCGAAGGCCAGACGTCTCTCTCTGTTTATTTGTACACGAGAACGTGGTGTAATGCATCATTTACCATGTCGCCTTCTGGCATTTGGCATCATCTCGTACTCCTCTTTACTTCTTTTATCTCTGCTATCAACCGAGCGAGAGGAGGCAAACTATCTGTTTATCATCCGATGGAGGCGATTAAATATTAAACGCGGACAGATGACGTTAAATTACTTATCAAAGCCGTTAAGAGCTAGCTCAATCATGAACGCTGCTCTAAAGGTCAAAGTAGAGTTATATTCGCCGGGAGGATGATGTATGGCTTTGGAGAAGGCGGGACGTGATACGCGTCATACGGCAATTTGTCCAGGAGAAAAATCGCTAGCGACGCAGACGACAACCCCGGGTTCGGATTTCTAAATCTGCGAGAGTCTGAATTTCACAGTTCCTCACTTCCAAGAGCTGGTTTGGTTTCATTACTAATTTAAGAAATTATGATCGGATCGAATCGGTTATATTTACAATCATTCTGAATCGATTCTAAAGAAATGAATTTTACATGAAGGGAATTTTGTGGCTGATGAGAGATCAGTGCCAAAAAAAAAAATAAAAGTGTTCGTTAGTGTGTAAAATGAACATGTTGAAAAATAAATAAATACATAAATAAATAAATATTATAAACAAAAGTCTGAGACCATGCTGAAATAAAATAAATAAATAAAATTAGTAAAAAAAAAAAAAAAAAAATCTTTTTGATTTTATTTGCTTTCATTATCCAACAAATGAAAGCAAATATCTTGAATATTTCAAAACAGGTCCGTATTTAATCGAAACAGGTGATAGTGAGCATGTTAAGAGCTTTGTACAGAACATCTGATGTTCCTCGTGTCTAATCTCTTCTACTGAAGCGCTTGTTCAGACAACAGAGCAAACACTGAGCAGAAACTCGGAAATCCAGGTGAATATTCAAAGGTGTAAAAGACTCTACTTGTCACCGAAGTTGTTGTCAGTCATATCACAAATTTGTTGGATTCGAATTAAAAAATGGAAGAATTTTCACTCAGTGTGTGTGTGTGTGTGTGTGTGTGTGTGTGTGTGTGTGTGTGTGTGTGTGTGTGTGTGTGTGTGTGTTTGTGTAAAAAGAAGTGTGACTTTCCACAATTTACAGTGTGAGCAGCCATGTTGATTTGATGTCGCCTCCATAAACATGGAATTAATTAGTTTGAGTTTCCGCTCAGCTTTTCCCGGTCGTATTCGGCGGCTTCGCCTCCATCGCAGCATCGAGCTTTGACTCGAAGCTTTCAGCCGAACCTTCACTTAAGGGAAATGAGATTTTTCTGCTGTCCAAACAGTATAGAACCGTACGTCCGAAGAAACCCCAGACTTTTCAGTACAGTAGGAGAATTTTTTTTTCTTCTTGTTTCCTGTTTTGTTTTGGTTTTTACCGCGAAGACTTGAGGGTTTTAACGTGACCTTCCCCGTGTCTTTAAATCCTTCCATCACCTACCAGACGAATACACACACGAGACACCACACAGGCAGGGAAGGTTTATAAACACGCGGTAACAAGACAGGATGTAGGAAAAAAACCCAAGTAGTTTCTTAAGGGACTCGAGAATCTCCAGCTTTACATCACAGGTTTCTATTAACGCACTAATTCTACTAAGAATACGTTTCTATAGCAACGGTTTCATCGATATGGAGGGATTTTCTGATACTTTTTTTGGAAGGAGTTTCCAGTTTCAGTGTTTTGTCTGTAACAGTGTGTAGTACTGTAAGATAATTCTTAGTACTGGGGGCATGGTGGGTTAGTGGTTAGCACGTTCGCCTCACACCTCCAGGGTTGGGGGTTCGATTCCCACCTCCACCTTTTGTGTGTGGAGTTTGCATGTTCTCCCCGTGCCTCGGGGGTTTCCTCCGGGTACTCCGGTTTCCTCGACCGGTCCAAAGACATGCATGGTAGGTTGATTAGCATCTCTGAAAAATTGTCCGTAGTGTGTGAGTGTGTGAGTGAATGAGAGTGTGTGTGTGCCCTGTGATGGGTTGGCACTCCGTCCAGGGTGTATCCTGCCTCGATGCCCTGATGACGCCCGAGATAGGCACAGGCTCCCCGTGACCCGAGAAGTTCGGATAAGCGGTAGAAAATGAATGAATGAATGAATTCTCAGTACTACAAATAATTCATAAGATACTTTTCTTTTTCTCAAGAATTCATTCTGCATTCAAATAAAAAAGGTACCAAAAAAAAAAGTCTACACACCCCTGTGTGGTGCAAATGGCAGGTTTTTGTGATGTAAATAAAAAACAGTCACTAACATCAGGGCAGTTGACCTCATGCTGTTCGTTTTTAAGGCTCATCATTAATCATTATCCAATAGAGAGTATCGATGTGGACCTTCATGATAAACAATCAGTCCACGCCAGCTGTTGAGCTGCTTCTCCTGCGAGAAAGCTGCACCGTGGGAATTAAATTAACACTGTGACAAAGCCCTGAAATACAAGCTAATCACTACAGGTGGATTCCACACCTGCAGAAAGACAAAAAAAAAAAACCCAACAACAACGCTTAGGTATTACAGCATGATCTTTTTTTTTTTTTTTACCACAACAAACAAAATCTAAAAATAAAAACATCAGGCTGACCATCAGGTTGCATCTGTGCCAGCTATTTCAAACTAGACGATAGTGTTGACCGTGATGCTACAATATCCGTGTTTATCTTCTCGGGTTTGTCTCGGGTGTCTGTGATTCTAAAGAAAATAAACTACATATGACAACACAAGGGGAGCACGGTGGCTTAGTGGTTAGCACGTTCGCTTCACACCTCCATGGTTGGGGTTCGATTCCCGCCTTCGCCTTGTGTGTGTGGAGTTTGCATGTTCTCCCCGTGCCTCGGGGGTTTCCTCCGGGTACTCCGGTTTCCTCCCCCGGTCCAAAGACATGCATGGTAGGTTGATTGGCATCTCTGGAAAATTGTCCGTAGTGTTTGAGTGTGTGAGTGAATGAGTGTGTGTGTGTGTGCCCTGTGATGGGTTGGCACTCCGTCCAGGGTGTATCCTGCCTCGATGCCCGATGATGACTGAGATAGGCACAGGCTCCCCGTGACCCGAGAAGTTCGGATAAGCGGTAGAAAATGAATGAATGAATGAATGAATGACAACACAATAAAAAATAAAAAAAAATCAACTAATCTGAACTATAATATAATATTTACAAAAATGTGAGGGGTGTACTAACTTCTGTAAGATACTGTGTATACATTTATTTATTTATTTATTTATTTATTTATTTATTTATTTGTAGCGCGACACCACCGAGACACCCCTCAGTCCAAAGCACTGACACTGGAGACTCCTCCATTTTACCTTTCAGAGGCATGTTTTTGGTTTTTCAGAACTTTTACCTAATGCACCTTCAATGCTAAATACACCATCTTCTCGCAGCAAACGTCACCATAGCAACGACTGTGATTCTTTTTTTCTTATTTGAAGCTGGAAATATTCTGAGTATGGAAAATGAATCAACACATACCGACCAATCAGAATCAAGAGTTTTGTGTGTGTGTGTGTGTGTGTGTGTGTGTGTGTGTGTGTGTGTGTGTGTGTGTGTGTGTGTGTGTGTGTGTGTGTGTGTGTGTGTGTGTGTGTGTGTGTGTGTGTGTGTGTGTGTGATTAACGAGGGCTCACGTGCTCTCGGGCCAGTCCACGCGGGAGAATCCGCTCCAGGTTTTGTCCGGTAGCCGGTGTGTGTATCTCTCTCTCTCTCTCTCTCTCTCTCTCTCTCTCTCTCTCTCTCTCTCTCTCTCTCTCTCTCTCTCCCGCAGCGGTGCACGAGCAGATGTTTTCCGAGCTAAACAAATCTTTACAGCAAATCCGTTACCGGATGCGCGCGGGTCAAAATTTCACCCCGTCCAACAACACAACCGCAACATTTGCGTCTGTTCGTTTTTTTTCCTTCTCCTTCTTCATCCTTTGCTCTGAAACTTGAGAGAGGTTTATTTGCTGGTTTATTCGCCGCACGCGCACCCGCGTTATGATGCTCTAACCTGGTGCGAGCGCGCAGTGACACGGGAGAGGAAGAGGAGGAGGAGGTGCGCTGAAGGACGAAAAGGAGTGAGAGTAAGGAACAAGGGAAGGAGAGGAGGAAGAGGAGGGGAGGAGATCGGACGCAGTAGCGCCGCCACTCCGAGTCTAAACTCTGCGCAAGCGAAACACTCAAAGCTCCACGCGTCGCACGGAAGGAAGGACGCACGCACGGTCGCAGATTATTATTACTATTTTTATTTTTATTCATCCTTAGGTATATTTTTAATACAAGAAAGAGCAAGAAGAAGAAAAAGAAGAAGAAGAAGAAGAAGAAGGCGATGATGCCGTTTCACCCGCGTCCCTTTGTGCGCTGGAGAGCCGCGCAGATTCTCGCCTTGGTTTGTCTTCTGTTGGTCGGATTCACCTGCACCGGTGAGTCGCTCGGGGTTTTTTTTCTCTCCTTCTGCTCGTGTGTGTTTGTTTCTGTGTCTGATGCATTTTTTTTTAACTCACTCTTTCATCACGAGGACACACGAGGACTGAGGATAAACAGCAGTATCCCGGTGCGCAGACCTACTGTAGTTTCATACATACAGAGGAGACAACAATAAAATATCCTGCGCGTGAGCGTGTGTTGTGTCGTGGACGTGAGCACGCACCGTGCACGACTTTTATGTCAAACCGTGATATCATATAAAAACACGATCACGAGCAAGTTTAGTGTAGCCAAGATGCGGCGGCACAACGCAACCACAAGCCTGATGCGTGGACTTGCGTGTGTGCGTGCGTGCGTAAGTGAGAGCATGCTGGATGTGAAAATGTACTTGTACTAATTAAGAGCAGTGCATGAAATGGGTCAGCTGCAGAACCCCAGGACACCCCGGACAACCCATTTTCACCACCTCCTTTCCCACCCACCTCTTTACGCTAAAGCAGGATCAGCACAGGTTGCATGGAGCGTAGCGTGCCGCGCCGCGCCGTGCCGCGTTTGCGTTTGCGACGTTCTTGCTGCATTGGCAGGATCGTGCTGACAGGTTGGCCGAGTAAGCTGGATGACTGGCTGGCTGTCCGCGGTGCGAGCTCTGGCTTCAGCAAGATACACAAGGAAACGGTGTTAAAAAGGATGAGAGGGGGAAAAACGCAAAGCTGGATTGTGTTCAAGCTGAGCAGACTGTGCAAAGTGTCCAGCTGTCACATACACACAGTCCTGTTTGCTGATGTCTCTGCTTTAAAACAGTGGCTCTATTTCATCCCAAGCATCAC
>NC_062532.1:447500-487500 GCF_022655615.1 Tachysurus fulvidraco | reverse complement strand
AAGTAAGGAAGGAAGTAAGTCACTTACATTCCTCCCTCCCTCCCTCCCTCCCTCCCTCCTTCCTTTCCTTCCTTCCTTCCTTCCTTTCCTTCCTTCCTTCCTTCCTTCCTTCCTTCCTTCCTTCCTTCTGACCTTGATGTGTGCACTTCGCACACTCCTTCATTGTCTCTCAGAGTTAGAACTACATTTCCCAAGGTGCCCTCTGCGCTGCAAGCCTCAGTTCCGTGTGTGTTTTGTAGATATAAGAGCGATGATATACGAGTGAACCATCTGCCTGAATGCTTAATAAATGGCTCCGCTGCTCTTTTTTCTCTCCACCCCAGCACACGTCTCCAGCTTGGATAAGCTTTTTTCCCCTCATCGCAGCTCCATAGGGTTCGGGGGGGAAAAAAAAGTGTGCATAAAGATGAAAAATGCACAACGGCGCTCCGTCTGTGGGTCTGTGGGGCCTCCCTGCAGTGCATTTAAGGATGTTTGGGGATCCGTGGCGTTCTCCTGTGATCAATAAGAGCCTGAGTGTTTAATTGGTCATCAGTCAACGACAGGGAGGTGTATTTAAATCTGGAGGAGCTTAATCCTGGCTTATTACACCTCTCCTTCTGGCTTATTACACCTCTCCTTTCTCCTACACTTTCTTCTCCTTGTTTCTCCTCTTTCCTCCTCTTCTTTCCTCTCCTCTTTTCTCCTCTTATTTCCTTTCCTCTCCTCTTTTCTCCTCTTCTTTCATTCCCTCTCCTCTTTTCTCCAACCCTTTCCTCTCCTCATTTCTCCTCTTCTTTCCTCTCCTCTTTTCTTCTCCTTTCTCAACTTCTTTCATTTGCTCTCCTCTTTTCTCCTCCTCTTTCCTCCTCTTTGTTCCTTTCCTCTCCTCCTTTCTTCTCTTTTCTCCTCTTCTTTCCTTTCCTCTCCTCTTTTCTCCTCCCCTTTCCTCTCCTAATTTCTCCTCTCCTATCCTTTCCTATCCTCTTTTCTCCTTTCATTTCCTTTCCTCTTCTCTTCTCTTCTCCTCTCCTCTCCTCTCCTCTCCTCTCCTCTCCCCGGAGACAATGCGTGTCTCCATGCGGCTTTACTACACAACGGCGTTCGCATGATTAACTCTGGGAGTCACTGAGAAGGCTGCGGCTGCCACTAGGGAGCTCCATCAGAATCAGTCTCCTCACTTCAGATTAGAACAAACCCTGTACTGATGGCCCAGAGGGGTTCAGTGTGTTATGTCCATCACACCTGGTTCAGCTCATCAGGTGACAATCTCAGTTAACCCAGTAATCTCAGTTAATCCAGGTGTAACAAAGAGAATCCTCAAGAAATGCAAAGTCTGAGTTCAAAGCTCGTATTCGCTCATTTTATTATTTTTTTTGCAGGACAGAAACACACAGAAACACACTTCGGGACATAGCCTGGGTGTGGCTTGGGGGTGGAGCCTGGGTATTACCTGGGGGCGGGGCCTGGGCATACCTTTTGGGCAGAGCCTGGGCATGGCTTGGGGGCAGTGCCATGCTCATGTGTGCTGTTTTATTTAAATTTATACTTTTGCTTTAACTTCAACTGTGAAGTAAAACAACACACAGGTAAGAGTTTTATACAGTCTGAGGGAAATGTTTATATATTTAAACAAATACACAGATAGATGGTGTGGGTTTGTCAGCTGTTTGTTTTTAGCTGTTTGTTGTTGGCTGTTTGTTGTTGGCTGTTTGTTTTTAGCTGTTTGTTGTTAGCTGTTTGTTGTTGGCTGTTTGTTGTTAGCTGTTTGTTGTTGGCTGTTTGTTGTTAGCTGTTTGTTGTTGGCTGTTTGTTTTTAGCTGTTTGTTGTTTGCTGTTTTGTTTGTTAGCTGTTTGTTTGTTAGCTGTTTGTTTTTAGCTGTTTGTTGTTAGCTGTTTGTTGTTTGCTGTTTTGTTTGTTAGCTGTTTGTTTTTAGCTGTTTGTTTTTAGCTGTTTGTTGTCGGCTGTCTGTTTTTTACCTGTTTGAAAAGTAATGTTATCAGAGAGATGTTCAGTTTTTAAAAGTTTGTTGTTAGCTGTTTGTTTTTAGCTGTTTGTTGTTAGCTGTTTGTTGTTAGCTGTTTGTTTTTAGCTGTTTGTTGTTAGCTGTTTGTTGTTGTTGGCTGTTTTGTTTGTTAGTTGTTTGTTTGTTAGCTGTTTGTTTTTAGCTGTTTGTTGTTAGCTGTTTGTTGTTGTTGGCTGTTTTGTTTGTTAGTTGTTTGTTTGTTAGCTGTTTGTTTTTAGCTGTTTGTTGTTAGCTGTTTGTTGTTGGCTGTTTTGTTTGTTAGCTGTTTGTTTTTAGCTGTTTGTTTTTAGCTGTTTGTTGTCGGCTGTCTGTTTTTAGCTTTTTTTTTTTAGCTGTGTTTTTTACCTATTTGAAAAGTAATATCAGAGAGATGTTGAATTTTTACATATTTGTTGTTAGTTGTTTGTTTTTAGCTGTTTGTTGTTAGCTGTTTGTTGTTAGCTGTTTGTTGTTAGCTGTTTGTTGTTGTTGGCTGTTTTGTTTGTTAGTTGTTTGTTTTTAGCTGTTTGTTGTTAGCTGTTTGTTGTTGTTGGCTGTTTTGTTTGTTAGCTGTTTGTTGTTAGCTGTTTGTTGTTAGCTGTTTGTTGTTGGCTGTTTTGTTTGTTAGCTGTTTGTTTTTAGCTGTTTGTTGTTAGCTGTTTGTTGTTGGCTGTTTTGTCTGTTAGCTGTTTGTTTTTAGCTGTTTGTTTTTAGCTGTTTGTTGTCGGCTGTCTGTTTTTAGCTTTTTTTATTTAGCTGTTTTTTTTTACCTGTTTGAAAATTAATATCAGAGAGATGTTGAATTTTTACATATTTGTTGTTAGTTGTTTTTTAGAAAAACAAATAAATGTTATGTGTTTGTTAGCAGTTTGTTGTTAGCGGTTTCTTGTTAGTTTTTTGCTGTGTGTCGAGTGTTTCTTTGATACGTTACCTGAATTGCTTAAGTGGAAAAACTCAGGAAGTAAACAGTCAGTAAAGCAGAAGTTTCTTTTACAAATGACCAAACGTTCGCTAAGGAATCAGTTAGCTGTATTTAAGTGACTATTTTCTTTAAAGATATCTACATGACCTTTACGCTCTCCTGTGTGAATCTCTTGACCCTCATCCTCGCCCCATTTGCTGAAGCGATCCGCTGTTGTTCGTTCACATTCATAACGGCTAACTCCATTATAAAGTCACTATTCACTGTGCCACAGAGCGGTGAATATTAAAGCAGCTGCTTCTCATCATTCTGCCTCGTCTCCTTCACTCTCAGCACCGGCTGCACGACTGGATTTCACTTTCCTCCCTTCCCTACGGCTCGATCAGACTTTTCCTCGGGATTGATTATGGAAAGTTAGATGCTGTTTACCCTCCAGTTCCGAACGTCCAGACGGTCTTGCATGCGCACGGCTATTTGCGGTTTGTTAGCCGTCGTTAGCGTGTAACGTGATCCAGCCCATTAGAAAAGGAAGACGTCTTTGACATGTTAGAACGATGGCTGCGTCCGAATCCATGTACTTATGCACGGAGAAAAAAAAATAAAAATTCATCTCGATATGAACAGCAAACACCAGGCAACAGATTGTAGCTTAACAGTCGAGCGAGCATCACTTTAAACGCCCTCTCATTAGCACGTCACTTTATGGGGACTCTTGAAGAATTCCATTTTCTGCCAGAAAACTAAATCCACACCGAACAGAGACGGATATTTTGTTAAATTAGCAATCTAGCACCAAATAGCACCGAACAAACAATATATCGGACAAAAAATTCCTGATGTCTGAAACGGCGCCTTTTATTTTTTAGTCTGGATTTAAGAGAAACCAGATGAAAAGCGACCGTCGTCGATGATGTTCAGAGCAAGAGAAGAAGTGTTTTGCACCAGATTCCTGTTTTATAGCAAGCCTATCATTACTGTATTATTGGCCATGATAAGAGGAACAAAAAAGGATAAATGTGGTAAAAACTATCATTAAAAGAAATCCTTTACTATCGTTAATCTTTAACTGGAACAAATTAGCGCATGATGAGACTTATAATTATATTCCTTTAAATGTAGCCGGCTGCTTTTTGCGCTAAAACACAATGAAACAAAGTCTTTTTTCATGGCCACGAAACGTATTAAATTGAAAGGCGTCTCTAAGAAGGATGCACTTAGCACTTGCTAGCTAGCTCTAAAAACAAAGCTTGGTGAAGCTTTAATGCTCCTCTCAGATGAGCAGAGTTTTTAAAAGGTAGTCACCCGTGTCGCAGGATGATGACACTTAGCTACTAGCTCTAGCACAAACATGCTAGCTCTGTTGAATGGTTTCACTCCAAAAGAAACGCTGCTGTCTGTAGCAAGCATGTTCTGTGTCTTTTTTTTAAAAATTATTTTTATTTATTTATTTATTTTTTACTCGAAGCGTTGGTGTAATGCTCACATGCGTGTATCCATGCATCCGTCTTAAGTGTTTACTCACCGTCTGTCCAAAGAATTACGAAAGCACCTTGGGCAGGCTCTGTCTGGCACACAGTCTCTAATGGCAAGGGCGTTTTAGGGAGGACGTGCCACAGCGCAGCCAGCTCTTGTCCTCTTCAAGTGACGCTGCTGACAGCCAACGACGCCTGATGACCTTTCCTCATTACGGCCATGTGTGTCCAAGCGCTAGCGCCTCGGGCTGGCAATTCAACTGAGTCAACACTGGGCTGGAGCCATTGCAAAATACACTCACACACACACAGGGGGCGGTGGGGGTGTGATGGGGTCGGCGAGTTATCGCACAACATCTGCTGCCCCTATTTGAGAGGGGTGGTGTGTCCAATACACTCGGGATGCTGTCGCCGCTCACATATTGAGAATCTTTACACATCTTACAGTTAATTATCCGCCGCCGGATCAGCACGTGGATTTAGTGTCTTACTGTCCAAGAACACTGGAAGGCGACACCTTTAGATCACACCGCGTCGACGGAGCGTAATTGATCGTTAATCGATTTCCGGGTCTCGCACTCGTGCGTCTTTCCTATGAACCGGTTCCTTACGGACCGAGAGCTGCTTTAAAGGCAAATCTATACCCTCATTTACACCAGATTAAAAAAAAAAAAAAGGGTTTCAAAGACATTCAGTCAGTTGTAAAGTATTGGCACCTTTGGTAAAATGTCTTTGTAATTAAAATAGGTAAGAAATCAAACCTTTAGTTGATAACGGGTTATTATTACTATATATATGTATATCACAATTAATTTACCCCAACTTCATTTAAATCTTTTTATTTTTTTTAAGGAGACGTTTACCAATATTTTAGGATCTGGCTGTAAACGATGCCTAGAATTACCGTGAGATGTTATAAATTATGAAGGACTTCACGATTAAGCCATTGGAAGTAAAGTAATTGTTGTGAAAGGTGATGACATAGTCAAAGCGACCTCATACAGTTCTCAAAATATCAGTAAAGAAAAGCCCAGCTTTCATTTTATCCCTGATAAAATACACAGCAAAACGTATAAGAAGGGGCGGAGCTTGATATGAGGAAATTAGCGAGGTCTTTCATGCGTGATCTTTGGTGATTTGTGATTAGTTTAGTATTAGGAGTGATAATCTTTTGGTGATTTGGATTCTTTAGCGCTAACAGGAAGCAGGCCAGCTGCTGGCGAAGAGCTAAACGACGCTGACTGCAAATTGATGCGTGTTGGCCTGCACTAGTGCTGAGTTCCTCCTCATCACCTCTAATTACATGCGTGTTGATTGATGGAGTGAATTAAAACTAAACAAGCATCGTGTTTTCGGCACAAACAGAGAAACACTGCTTTTTTTTGACGTTTCCTATTTAAACTGTAGCCTTTAGGGCATCTGTGATGTTCCCGAGCTGGAGCATTTGAATAAATAAGAGCTTAACAGCACATTTAGCCGACGTTACTGTCCTCGCATTTCTGTTTTTTTTTTTTTTGTTTGTTTTTTTAACAATCCGACGCATCATTTCCATACGTTCAATCATCCGAAGCAATGCAGATGCGTTTCCAGGTCAGCAAGAGCGTGACTGCTGTACAGTAGCTACAAAACACCATGCATTTATAACACAAAGTATTTTTCCAGTTAAAGGTGCGGAATCCAAAAATCCTAGCACTTTGTAAAGATAAACAATGTGATTTATTGTTTTTCTTCACAACAGATCTGGTGTTTATCAGGCCCAGAAATAAGTTTCATCAGATACGACAGAGCTGCTCGAATTTATCTCTCTCACACACACCCACACACACACACAAAAAACAACAACAGGTTGCTACTAGAGAAACCTCAAAGCACTCCATCATGTAGATTTTAATTTCAGGAGAAAAATGGGCAATTGTAAGACAGTTTGTGCAAATCAATTAATTATGAGACTTTTATTACTAAACTATGGAGCATCTCAGCCTCTGGCGCTTTTCTAGCCCGAAAGCTTCAGAATCTCGATCGGGTTCACGTGGGTCCTGCGAGGAAGTCTACGTTTTAAGCAGCTACACGCTGTGAATGGTGTCCTGACTTTTACAGTGCTTTTATTTGAAGAATTAGTGGTGAGGAAATAAGGAAAAGCTCAGCGGGTGGTCGTCGGTCATTAGCAGTGCCAATCAAAGAGAACTGTTGTGTTAAAGTCGCCGGGGCTTGGCCATGTTTGCTGATGTACAGGAAGAATCAGAAATTATGTGGACTGATTCACCACAAAGAAGAATTTCATGAACATTTGATAAGGGCTGTAGCTATCGAATATTTTAGTAATCAAGTATTCTACCGAAAATGTCATCGATTAATCGAGTAATCGGATAAAATGTATTTTTGCTTAATTAAAGAGCAATATTAAATATACAAGAGAAAATATGACGGGTCTCGTAAAATGAACAACTAATTGGTTTCCTTTTTAAGAAAAATCAAGCATCGCGTTAGTTCAGGCAGGCCACGTCATCAAGCTGCATCATGACGCGCACCAATCCGGTCATGACATCCATATTATCCGGCCCTTTAAATTCCAATTCGATGAGCCGCTTTCTAGCGCATCGCTGCTGCCGCGATTTAAACTCCCTCCTCCAACCCCGACTCCACCGAGCCGAAACCCGTTGTTCGTGTACCAGTTTACATTATATAAATCATCACCATGTTTTCGTTTTTTTTTCTTCTTTCTCCCGTTCTATTTGTTTGTTTGTTTGTTTGTTTGTTTGTTTTCCAAAATGCACACACAAAATAATTGCACAGGAATGTGACTAGAGCTTTAAAATGAATTTAACGAGGCTCCGAGGCAGAGGAATTTGCCTCGAATAATCTTTGTAATCGAGTTACTCGAATTACTTGAGGAATCGTTTCAGCCCTACATTTGATTATCTTTACCAAGGGTGTCAATAATTCTGGACCTGGCTGTGAGTGATTCGGTAATGCTATATAATATGATAATGAATGGCGATTAAGAAACACCGTTTGAGCCATCACCATTAAGCAACGTTACGCACACGGACCAACGGCACGCGTCATGACCAGACGTGAGCTTCTCACGACAGAGCAGCTGCTGGAGACGTTCTTCTTCACAAGAGAACTTATCATTACTGTGTAATGCAACGCGAGTCATTAGGACCAAAAAAAAGTGGTCTGTAATGTGTTAAGTACTATAATTAGCTGAAACAATTAGCTGTTATCTGTCAGTGTTATTAGAGGTAAACGGTACAGAGGCTGCAGTTTATTTATCCCACAGTATTCTGCTCTGTATTCTTCAGCACATCCATCTCCACCAAACACACACACACACACACACACAGGACACGAGCTCTTTATTATAGAACAGGACGGATCCCTGTATAGATTTTTGGCTGAGCTAAGAGGGAATCGGTAACAGATTCGTGAGCTAGCGAGCTGAGATCTTATCTCCTTTATTGAATAGATGAGAGCTTCGGAGTCTGAAGATAATCGATAGACGAGGCATCGCGGTTCCGCGTGATTCGAGACACTGGATCTACAGTGTGACAATACGTGCATGGAGGAATTTATCCTAGGCTAATTGTGTGTGTGTGTGTGTGTGTGTGTGTGTGTGTGTGTGTGTGTGTGTGTGTGTATCCCAGTGCTCATGCTTAATGTAGTCACAAATGTAATTTATAAACTCGGTGTGTCAGTACTGGCATGAAATATCAAACATTTCCCGTCTGCCCCAGTCGCGTAGTAAAGCAAGAGGCTAGTTTGATTCGTTTCCTTGAGCCGTTCTCATTATAAAGCCAGAAGGAAGATTTAATAAAAAAAAACAAAAACAAACAAACAAACAAACAAACAAACAAAACAAAAAAACAGCCAGCCCTTATGGAAAATTCCATCGGTTCTCAATGGGAATTCATTGGTCACCATGGCAACTAAGTAAACTCAAAGCACCCCCCTCCCCCCCCCAGGCTTTCAGTGCTGCACTGCATTCTTGGGGAACAATAAATCGGTTAGATTTGAGAAGACATGAAATTTTTGCAGCGAAACTGAAACCTGTAATCACGAAGACCGACAAAGGAATCCATTTCTCAAATCTGATTGGTCAGAAAGTGTCCAAATTTCTGGGAGACTTCGACGTCACTATTTACATTTTACATTTACATTTACAGCATTTGGCAGACGCCCTTATCCAGAGCGACGTACATAAGTGCTTAAATCTCTAACACTGAATACATTAATGCTGGTTCATTAGGTTACATACTTAAGATACCACAAGTTTAAAACATTTGTTCAAAGTTACAATGAAAAAGTGTCAAAGTTTTTTTTTTTTTTTTTTTTTTTTTTTAAAATGCAAAGGATAAGGAAAGTGCTAGTTGAAGTGCTTCCTGAATAAGTAGGTCTTCAACCGTCGCTCGAAAATAGCCAGTGACTCGGCTGTCCGGACCTCTATGGGAAGTTCATTCCACCACCTTGGTGCCAGTACAGAGAAGAGTCTTGTAGTATACTTGCCTCTTACCCTGAGAGATGGTGGAACCAGTCGAGCAGTGCTGGTAGATCGGAGGTTACGGGGTGCAGTGCGAGGAATGATGAGGGCTTTGAGGTAAAAGGGGGCTGGTCCATTTTTGGCTTTGTAGGCCAGCATCAGTGTTTTGAACCGGATGCGTGCAGCTACCGGAAGCCAGTGGAGGGATCGCAGCAGCGGGGTGGTATGCGAGAACTTTGGCAGGTTGAAAACAAGCCGGGCAGCTGCATTTTGGATCATTTGCAGAGGACGGATTGCGTTCATAGGTAGACCTGCCAGCAGTGCATTGCAGTAATCCAGTCTAGAAATGACAAGAGACTGAACAAGTACCTGGGCAGTCTGTGTGGACAAAAATGGCCGAATCCTTCTAATGTTGTAGAGAAGAAACCGACATGAGCGAGTCACATTTGCAACATGAGAGGAAAAGGACAGTTGATTGTCCATGGTTACCCCAAGGTTGCTGTTACCCCATGGTAACAGCTCATGTGCCGAGGGCTTGTTATGATAAAGAGAGTCTTATAATAAATGTGTTCTTATTTAAGCCAACAAAACGAACCAATTGTTTCACCAGACTTAGCACGATGTAGTTATTAACGGACAAAAAAGTAGGTTGTTCTTTAATAAATAAGAGAGGAATTGTACCAAGTAAATGTTGTGTGCGAAAGTTTGTATCCCCAGCAGTTCTTTGGTTCTTTCACTTTACTAATATTTCATTTTATATTTTCCCAGCCGTCTGGTTTGCGCCGTAGTTCTTCGTGGCTTCAGAGTTTATTTCTTAACTACCGCTCAATGGTAGAACAAACAACTAATGGTGTCGGTTCTAAGGTGTAGGAAAATAGAAATGCCTCCGTGAATTTCACTAAAAAATGCAGACGTCGCCTGAAATAAAAGCTCCTCCGTGACTCACGTAGAGATTTAAATCTCTATATTTTAATCTCCGACCTTTTAATGTACTAGTGAGAATCTGCTCTGCGCCTTCAGAGATACTTTTCAGCTGAACCCACAGTCACGGATCCGACTCGCTGCTTCCACATCACCCTTAGGTCAGCTGAAAAAATGTATGGATGCTGTCCTCGGCTGGGAGAGAAAAAAAACGTCCCCGTTTGCAGATTTCGACGCCGCTTCACCCCGGAGGCTTAAACGTCGGTCCAATTTAAAGTCTCACATCTGAAAAGCCTATTTCTGCCCGAGAGCCGTGTCAGTCGAGTCCCTGCCGAATCATCTGAGCGCTCGCATCGGACGACACACTATATAGAGACCCTGACTCACCGCGGTTATTTGAGATCGTAGGGGCTTTTCAGCGATGCTCCCCGTCTTCGACACAGCGGACCGCTAATTACAGAAAAAGCACAGCGGATTCATCACGTTAAATTTAACCCGGTTACATTCTGAGCTTCCGCCGAACAGTAAACAGCTCAGGGTGCAGACTGACAGAGCGCCAAATGGCAGGTTGTTTGCTGCTCAGGTGGATGATTGGATTAAATCAGCTTTATTGTTCGAATGTGTGTAAATTTGCCTCTTTGCGTGGAGGAGAACGGAATCGATCTCCATAAATTTTGTTTTTCTCAAAGCTGAGTAAATATGAACAGTATTTATACCTGGCATATATAAATTACATCAAAGCGTGTAAATATCTCCAAGGCTAGAACAGGACCGGGCTCTGAAAAGAAATTTTCTGTACTATCATTTTTCAGAGTCCTCCCTCGTTTACTCCTCGGAGAGAGAAAAAAAAAACATTGTTTGTATTGTAGTGTATTAGGGCATTTTTACACCCGGTCACTTCATATGTTGTCTCTGATCCGATAGCTGATTTGTTAAAACCGTTCCATTTACATCAGGCCACATAAATGCGTCTCGGCGAATCGGATATCGACCCGATCTTTCTACTCACGCCCAAAATGCTAATATATTTGACCTCATTTCCGGGGTAATTGAAATGGAACATGCTTTGCGGTGTGCGGTTTTCAGAACGCAATAAAAAATGAAGATGAAATATCTTGTTACGAAGGTTATGCTACAAAAAACAACCCTGCATGTCGTCCATGTTATTTGTTTCTGGCGCGATGCACGACTCGCGAGTCACCTGCGAGTGACGTACTTCCGTTTGGGAGGAGTATAGCGCTGACGGATGTGGCTTGAACAACCACATTCATTTACACCTGTCCAGTTTCATCTGAAATGCGTCACAGACCACCTCCTGGAGGGGTTTGAGCGGTCGGATTTATATCCGTCTCGAAAACGTTTCGGAGGGCATTTAGACCTGGTCTTTTTACCGTCGGATAGCTATCGGATCACAGAAAACGCAGGAAGTGACCACGCATGAAGTCGCATTCACGTATCAGATCTGATTTACCTTCTGATTAGAGTTTAACAAAGGTCCTATCGTCCGCTGTAAAAACTCAAACAGCGTAACTTTTCTCACTTCTTCTTAAGATGTTAACGTTATCCGACGTCTAAGAAGAGATTCATTTTAACGTGAAAATGATTATCAGAAAAATAATACTCCAGAAAGCAGAATCCTGACATTTTCATCTCGCTTTTAGGCCATGCTTAAAAATATTCTTGTTCGCCGTAACCCGACCGAACCTGTCGGTTTAGGACCGACTCAATTTTTTACATTTTTTTACTCTTCAGACAACTAATACAAAGGCAATAAAATAAAATCTTTCTTATAAATAAAAACCCGTGACGTCATCTATGTTTACACTATTGTGGCCTGTGCGTTCGCTTCGTCTCGTTCTCTCATTCACAGTCAGTCAGAGCGGTTCGCGCTCGGTAATGATGGCTGCGGCTCCGGTAAACAAAATGTTCGCGGTCACCATTCAAAATCATACGGTTTCGGGTGCCATAATACATCAAAAAAATGTATTGGTAGTTCTGGGGTTCGCAATGATGCGCCAGAAGGCACGGGTTGAAGACCCAGTCAGTGACGTCACGATATGCTAATGTCATACCTACGCAATCACTGTCACCAAAATGTTATTTTTGTTTTACATTGAAACTTGAAAAAGAAATAAAATAGACCCTGTTTTTTTTTTTATTTTTACTGTTACTGCAAACCAAAATATTTTTAAGGATGGCCTAAAGCTACAATTTAGGAATAAAACTCATGCTACAACTCCTTTATTTCTGTTAGCGACAAACTCGCTATACAACCAGTTAAATAGTGGGAGAATCGTAACCATCTAATGTTAAGTGATCTAAAGCACGTTCTAGTAACTAGGAATTCCGAGTTTCTGTTGTATTCTAGGCGAAGCTCAGAAACTACTCAAGGTTTACACTGGTAAGATGTTTGCCGCCAGTTTGGTGTTTGAGGGGAATCGGTTGTCCATTAAGAAGTACAACTTTTAACTGGAAACTGAACCGTTTGCTCTGGAGACGTTGTGACTCACTCATCATATTATAAGTTGAGGCGCAGAAGTGCAGGATGAAATTTCAAATGTTTTTCAAAAGAAATCCACTTAGACTTTAAAAAGAAATTCGAGAGAAAAGATGACTCATTAGTCTAGATCACTTCCTCAACGTTTGTGCGTTCTGTTTTTGGGGGATTTGTACTTACAAAGCTTTTCTTTTTTTCTTTTTTTGTAAATTGGTTTTGATTAACGGTGCGTTCTGAATAGCGACGTGCGTTCCGTACGTGTTAAGCGCTAACAACAGAGCTAAAGCTGCAGTCTCAAGAGCTCTGTTTACTCTACTGGAATATTTATTTGTGTATCAGGAATTTGACATTTTTGACAGTACTAATAAAAAAAAAAAATAGAGCTGTAAGCAGCGATTAACGGTGCCAAGCACTTTCTGGAACCAAACCTAAGCAATGGAGGAAGATTAGGAGCCATTAGCATTTTATAATCTAGGACGTTACATAAATGTGAAGGCCAAACATCAAAAGTGATGTTAAAATATCGCCGCGCGTTCTGTTTACAAACGCCGTCGTAAGCTGCAAACAAACTAGAAACTTGCTTAACTTTGGGTCAAGTGTAGACAGGCACTTATTTCCAGGGGTTTCAGAACAGCATAACTGATGTTGCGTCATCGGGTAGGCGTGGCCTATTTGATAATCTAACCCTAACCCTTACCATAACTGTAGTTTTTGGTTGTTTATTTGTTTTGTAAAAGAAATCTACCTGTATGACTGTTTTGCCCTTCATAGTATGCTGGGGTTTTTTTTGTTTTGGTTTTTTTTTTGAAAGAGGGCGTTTTTCCAAGCCCTCCAGAAACACGCCCACTTTACGTCGTGGTAACAAAACCCCTGGAATTTAGTGAATGCTGTCAAGTGTATTTTAAATATACTTCCTGGTTGGAGAATTTTATTTAGAAATTCAGAAATTCAGAAATTTACTTTCAGGGGCACGGTGGCTTAGTGGTTAGCATGTTCGCCTCACACCTTCAGGGTCGGGTGTTCCCACCTCCACCTTGTGTGTGTGGAGTTTGCATGTTTTCCCCGTGCCTCGGGGGTTTCCTCCGGGTACTCCGGTTTCCTCCCCCGGTCCAAAGACATGCATAGTAGGTTGATTGGCATCTCTGGAAAATGTATCCGTAGTGTGTGAGTGTGTGAGTGAATGAGAGTGTGTGTGTGTCCTGCGATGGGTTGGCACTCCGTCCAGGGTGTATCCTGCCTCGATGTCCGATGACGCCTGAGATAGGCACAGGCTCCCCGTGACCTGAGAAGTTCGGATAAGCGGTAGAAAATGAATGAATGAATGAATGAATGAATTTACTTGCATGTTATATTCTAAATCTGTTGTTTTGGTCGGTTTTCCAAATTTTCATGATCGGAACTAAGACACGGGGAAAATCAAACTGGTTCTGGTACAAATTCAAAATGGAAGAAAATCCAATATGGTGAAAATGAACACTATGTGATGTTCGCTGTATTTGGCCTGACCCCCCCCCCCCCCCCAAAAAAAAAAAACAAAATCAGAGGAAAGTGAATCCTGCTGCTGTGATCTTGCATCGCGGAGTTGTTGTTATTATGAACACGTGACCAAATTCATCCTGCTGGTGGTGTTTTTGAGCGGCGCAATCCAAAACCGCTGGAAAGGTGCCTGAGACTGTCCTCTATCACTGCACCAAATTTCATTCTGCCGTCTGCCACAGAGAGTCCCATGTGTGAGTTTAGTCATAATTATAATAATCAATACCGCCGCAACCAGCATTTAATGGGGCCAAGCATTTTTCTGTCTCCAAGACCATGTTCCCAAGTCGATTTACTACAAAATCAATCTTTTGCTAAGATATTGCCTTTTTTTTTTTTTTTTAGTCTTCCTAATTTCCATGTGAACTAGAAGCTTGTAGGTCAGGTTTGCTAAATATATGTGAGTTTGGTGTCCAGGAATAAAACCATCGCTAGATATTAAACACGTGGCCTCACTTCCTGTTCGGCGGTTTGTTTTGCGTCGCTCACGTTGTGTTAGGAATTTTGGACGACGAAACAAATTTAAAAGGGTGGAAAGTCCATAGTGACAAAATGATGCGACGTCACGATCGTCGGTATGGTAACCGACAAGAGCCAAAAAGAGATTCTATTATTCTACGTTTATATTGAAATGATACCACATTGAACTTGCTGTACAGCTGAAGTTACTTAGTAACCATCTTTTTGTGACTGTAATGTATCCGGTAGAGTAAAACCCCAGAGCCGCCATATGCACTTTACACATATTTTGGCTTTGTTTCCTGCCTTTTTTTTTTTTCCTCGTCCCTGAAATTCAAACATCCTCTTTGAAGGCCCCAAAGTCTAAAAATTCCACACCAGAAAGAAAAAAGGGTTTGTATCAATCATTCAAGGTTCAAAGGATACAAAAAAATTGAGACACATACACACGGGTGTACACACGGGTACATACACACACACACACACACACACACACACACACACACACACACACACACACACACACACACATAGAGACTACATCCTCATTTCATAAATGGCTTTAGATCCCCTACAGCTCCTCTGTGCAGCCTGTCAGAGCTCCAGTGTTCCTTTAACTGGCATGTCTTACCTTTCAGTTTCTATTACGCTAATCAATGGCGTACATTAGTCGTCCCCTTGCATTAGATGTGCAGAGGTTCTGAAAGAGCTGAAAAGGAGAGAGAGAGAGCGAGAGAGAAAGAGGGAGAGAGAAAGAGCAAGAGTGTGGTGAAGGAACGTCTTCCTTTTGTCCCTCCGGTTCTGCTTCTCTCAGCCTTGTTTTTTTTTCTTCTTTCTTCTTTTAAACCTGACAGCTCTTGTTGTGTGGAAGAGCATTCTTTCATTTTCTCTATACGTTTTTCTTTTTCGCTGCATTACGGAAATGAATAGCCGCGTCTTCTTCTCATACAGTACGAGCGAGAATGACCGCCAGCAAAAGAACACCAGCTTCACAAACCTAATTGGTAGAAGCAGACTCGGGTGTATACTGCAGCGTAACCTACTTTCTCAGCAGGGTTCCTTATACAGTAGCGTATCGAAGACGTGTATCGAAGCCTCGCATCTTATTCCCAAACGTTTCTCATTTAGAACATAAACAGAAGAGACGGCGTGTATCCAAAGTATCCGAGAGGTGAAAAAAAGCAGGAAGTCTGCTAGTGTTAGGACTTTCCCCTGAATCTTGAACGAGGTGGTCAAAGCCGGAAAATAGATTTGTTTAGATTTTATTTTCCCACACTGATACCCCACGGCTTTTCCGAGACCACCACGTATAATTTTTTTTTAAAACTAAAGGATCCCTCCATTCCCCAGCCAAAAAAAACAAAGCTCTGGCATTGATGCATATCAAATTTTGCGCTGCACGTGACAACCGCTTTTCAATATCCGTCGTCAGCCTGTCATGACCGTGTCTTTTCCCGCCTTCCACCACCACCAACACCGCGCGCAGAAGCTCGGTTCAAATTTTCCGCTGCTCAGACTCCAACGACCGTTACTTTCTATTCCCGTCCACCGTTCTGTATGGAGGTGTTATTTGACAGCGCGCTAATGAAAGCCAGAGATGTTTAATATATGTTATCGACCCTTTCCCAGGATGTGTACTTGCTGTCTTATCATATTAGCCAGTCGCCATGCTAGATTGCCTACATGCTTTTCACTTAGCCCTAATTTCCTTCACAACGGCTAGGGAAATTTTATTTTATTTTTAATGAATTAATGAATTTATTTGTTTGTTTGTTTGTTTATTTATTTATTTATTTATTTTTATTTTGGCGTGCACCATTTCTTTCATTTTGTTCAAATTCTTTCTTAGTAAGTGAAGCATCACTATCTGGTCTGTCATGTCCATATGTGTGTGTGTGTGTGTAGGAAAGCTAGCTTTAAGCAGCAGGACGATCACAGGCAGCTCCCTTCCCCTTGTATCTCTCGTCTCCAAGGCTCTGCCATGCAATTAGCCATCCTGCTTTCACAGAACCAGAAACAAAGGTATGTCCTAAGAGGCACAGGGATGTCAGAGACGGCTGGTGACACGCTCCTGGCCCCCGGGCTGCACTCTTGACTGGAGGAGTCACTCGCTGTCACTCCTCATCACTGTCTAGCGCACCGCTAATGGAATCTCCAAACAGCAGAGAGGCTACTTCGAGCTAGGAAATCACACAGATCCTCTCCTTAAGGCTGCGTCCTTTTCATTTCAGGGCTCGCAGGCAAAAGGGTTAGGCCTCAGACACCGAGCCAATCCCTAGACGAAACCCAGAGACAAAGAGAAAGAAAGAAGGTAGAGATTTGAGGCTTAAAGGTAAAGCCTCTAATTCCCGGTGCAAAACACCCAAGAGCTTCATTAGCCGAACGTGCAGAAACGAGCACACTCAAACAGGGAATCCGATCTCTTTCAGCATCTCGTGAGCCACTTTGTAAAAACCGCACTGCTATATTTTTGGACACGGGACAAATGGAGAAACGTCCGAAGGTGTTTCGTGTAAGACCGTAAGCTGAGCCGATTTTTTTTCTTCCCTGAAACCTTTCTGAGCAGATATGCAGGAAGGAATCGAGTGCTGTCAATATAATAACGGAGAGATAATAAAAAAGCGTAAATGCTTTGGAGCCAAATCCTTCATCGTAACCATAACGGCGGTGTTTCCCAATCATAGCCTCAAAGTCTCATCAAAATCAAGTAAAACTGTCGAAAAAATGAAATTTAGATAAATTTCACTCTCTTCAGAGGACAGTAATGTATTTGTTACATTTTTTATGAACTGCTTAAGACACTCGAGAGAGAGAAAGAGAGAAAGAGAGAGAGAGAGAGAGATTCTCATGTTATTCGAGAAACTTTGGGTTTTGTTTATACGGATACGACTCCCTCGTTATTATAGAAACAATAAGAAGTTAGAATTCATTCAGTTGTATCTGACCAATCAGAATGCAGAATTCAGCAGCGCTGGGATGGAAATAGGAGAGAGAGATATTCTGTACTATATTTTCATAAAGACAGATTTAAGTCTGATTTCTTTTTCCTTAACACGTTCAGTTGGAAATATTGGAATCCATATAAAGGTACAAATGTATTGCAACGTTTTCCATACCGATCGATTTACTTCCTATGTAAATCCTATGTTAATACACTTTAGCTCGAGGTCTGTAGGTCCAAGACAAACACATACAAACATCATTTCAAACAATAAACCTCACACTGATCAATAAACTTTCCTTGACGTATCAAAACCGTATTAAAATTTTTTGGCAAATTTTTTTTTTCAATTTGTACCTCACTGCTTATCACCGCAAGCCTTCTGTAGAAATTACAGACACACACGAACAAGTGTAGGCTTTTAAAAATGAGCATGGGTAATAAACAGGGGGAGTTCAAAAACGGTAGCCAATAAAACAGAGCGCAGCAAATCGTGCAAATGCGGCTGACGTACAAGGACTAGCGTGTTAACAGCATGTTATCATCTTTTCTGCATGTAAAATCCTTCTGTTGTGTCCTGACATACTGATTGCAGATGGTCCAATTAATGTCCATCTGAATCCATCATTTTTTCCCGAGCGCCAAAGCAATCACCGCGTTTCCTCGTAAAAAAAAATGAGAGGGAGCAAGAGACGGTGCGGCGCACTGATAAGCGAAAGTCCGTCGGCGTTTGTTTTGCTCCATTTCCTGCTTCGGAGGAGAAAACATACAACGGTTTATAAAGGGGCGGGTTGGAGATAAGTCCAAATATCCAGAGAGGATTTTCAACATCCACTCTGACTGCCAGTAGGATTACGGTTCACGTTATCCGTATCGGGAAGGCAGGAGGTGTTTTCCACTCATGCTTCGAGCTGATATATGTACAGTGTGCAAAAATTCAAGACGATTCCTGTTTGGTTTGATAGCACGAACAGTACAATGGCAAATTCCAGGCTTTAATCATTTAATCATTTGTTGAAGTCATTCCAGTCAAATCTGTGGTCAAGGGGCCGTGTTTCCGATCAGAATAACAGCGGAGGTTCAAGCAAGGTTAACACACCAACTCCTCCTCCAAGACTCTCAAACGCAGTCTTTTATTCTTGACCAAATAGAAGAATCATTGAAAGCCACCTCTTTGTCGCTTTGAAGCTGCACCATTGTACGCTGATGACACACTTCAACACCCTTCATCTGCACCATTGGAGCCATTCTCTTAACGTCTCGCGTGAAGAAACAAACGAGGGCTAGCGAGAACATCTATCTCATGGTTAGAATTGGCAAGAATTTGTTGTTCGAAACTGGCAAGGCATTTGTTTTTATCAGGAATGCATCTGAGATTGGTTCTAAATCAGCAAAACGTCCAGGTTCTAATAGGAATACATCTGTTTTGTTGTCAGATACAGGGTTTTGTGTATATTCTGTAGCTAGCTATGAAGTATGTGAGCTAATACCCCACTAGCCAGGTGAAACCATGGTAACCAATCGTAAATAAGAGAGACACGATAACAACCAACACGAAGCGAGCCAGACAGGATAAACACGGCACAATATCTGATATATTTTCAGATTACATTCAGCATCGCATTTCTAATTAGCGAGAACGGATTAAGACACTAAATTTGACCTTTAATTAACAGGGCTCATTTTTTGGTGGCCCTAAGGACATTGTGCACGAAAGGATCTCATCAGCTTGTAGAGATACCCGCTAACACAACCCACTCTAATAACAATACCAAGCACAGCCAAAGCCCCGACCCGTTTGATGACCAAATACTGTGTGTGACAAACGTAAATGCCAAAGCGGGCATGACAACCAAATACCCCGCTCACCTAATGACAGGGCAAGCATTAAAAATAAAGACTCATCTTGCGCCTTTATGCCGTCGTTAATAGCTCTAGATGACCTTTGGATCAACCGTAGATGATGTTGGGTGAAAATGTTAGTTATTTCTGCTCATACATTCATAGACTGCTGCTGCTGCTGCGGCTGCTTGTGCATGTTTGATTCACTTTAATAGGCTTTTTATTCTTTATCTCCGTACTTTATCTCGTCGAATTATTCAAACCTTTAGCCGTAAAAGAAACGCCGGCTTTAAATGAAATTGTCCAGGACATGCTAATTAAGCACATAGGATGTTTATTAACATTATGGAAAGAAGTCTTTATTCTCAGCAGAGTTGAGCCATCTCAGGAACATTCCCAGGAACATTCCCAGGAACATTCCCCATTAGAGAATGTGCCGAAACATAGCTACTATTACATGAGCAATAACAGGAACTGAGTTCTGATAGGCTGCCAGTTCTGAGGTGGTTATAAAGAGCAGTTATATGAGTTACCATCGCTTGGTCTGGCCTTTCACATCGTAGTGGCTTTGTATCATGAATCTATTCACAACGTTCCGATAATTATTTTCATTCATGTTTAATTGGCTATTTGTGATTGTGTTTTTAACACAATGTACCGTAATGTGCTCTCAGTTGAGTGAGAACAGACTCGGCTCTCCCGGTAGATGGCAAACCATTCCTGGATCTTAGAAACTGGAAGGTTAAAAGTTCAGGATCCAAGAGAATCCCTTCTAAAAACCTGTGATAGACCCTTAACCCTTAACTGCTCAGCTCAGTGCTCGAGTTAGATTCCGGCTCACTCAGGTTTCTTTTGACGAAAGCTGCTGCCAAAAGAACTCACTCTGGCAGCCTGTCTGAATCGAATAATGGCCCCATGGTGGGAATTGTTTGGTTTGAGGAAAGCAGCAATTCTGACAGCTTTGCTTTTTTTTTAAACTTTTCTTAGGATTGCATATTTGTAAAAATTCACGACCAACACTGCAGATGTGTAGATACCGGTGGTGGGTCTACGGTTCTGGCTGTGGAGCTCTATAGAAAGTTACCACTTCAGATACGAACACCGTCAGTGATCGAGACCCAGAACTGCTCGATTCTGTTGTAAATCAATTTCCTTGGGATAAAATTAGTTTCCGACGGATTAAATGGTACAAATGGCAGAGATTTAGAGGTTGTTGTAAAAGCTAGATATTTTTTCTGTCCTTGTAGCTTGTCTTGCAAGAATTCTTTGCATTCACTTGCAGCAAATGATTGCATTCCTTCCTTTTCTCTGACCAGGCTTTTATATTGCGGCGAACAACCACCGACGTCGGTTTCTCCACTGATACCAAACCTGTCAGCGATCATCAGGGTCTCTGTCTTTCTATATTAAGTAACCTTTAGCTTAATGCATAGCAGCTCAGCAGAGCCATTACTGCCTGATAGTAAGGTCCGTCCTCGAGAGAGCCGATCCGTTCCCCGCTGCTTTGTGTTTAATATCCCCTGTAGTACTTCCCGTAGCCACGGCGCCTTGTTATTTCTTGCTTATCTTGTTATTTCAGCCCGGATCTCTTGCAGGAACTCGCCGAAGCCCTGATCCTGTATTTGCTGCCTGACTGGGTTTAAACGTTTCTTTTTATTTATTTATTTATTTATTTATTTATTTATTTATTTATTTTTTAAATCTCAAGTGGTGTCTTGTGAATTCAGTAGTTTTTCGAGCTCGATCCATCTGCCCGCGTATGTCCTCTCGATTTGTGAATGTCTTTTTTTTTTCTTTATTCTTTCAAGCTGTCATTTGTTGCTTTGTCATTGTGAACATACTGTGTGGGAATAACACCAGGCTGGTCAGCTCTTCTGTGTCACGTTCTTTGTTCTGCTGAAGAAACAGACGTTGGAGATGTTTGTCAAGCTCCCGCCGACGATTCTCTCCTCAGGAACAGACGAAAACGTGGCAGGATGCATGACGTCTGACTGTCTGGTTTTATTCTTCTTATTCAGCTGACCCCCCCCCCCCCCAAAAAAAAAGCTACAGGTCTAATGATAAGCACTCATATTTATCTTTGACCACTTAAATTCTGTGTAAAGTCATCAAACGAGCGGAAAAAATGTCCCACCCTGAAAGACAACAAAGTCCTGACTCGTTTTAGATCAGACTCACAGACGGAACATCATACTTTTCTCTATACCGATTTAAACTGTCCCATAAGTCACTTTACATTCCGCCTGTCCTGGTAAACAGGGTCTGTTTGCTGCCTGTCCCTCAGCATGGGGCAGTGAAATTCCTGCCCCAAAAAAACTTCCAATTACTGCTTGTTACAGTTCCCAATTTTTGACCACAAGGGAACACTGTGAACTCTGTGGGATAAAGCGAGTAGGCTGGAATTTTGTGAGAGACGAGTAAATCGGTGAGACATTGACTCGTACCTGTAAAAGTCACATTTTAGAAATTGTTGTTTACTCAAACAGACACACAGAGACAGAAAGACGTAGCTGTCCTGACTCCTGACCTCTAGGGGCGAAGCCGATAGTCTGATAAATCACCTCAGCACCAGGTCGCTTCCAGAAGCTGCCCCTACGTTGCAATCTCTCCATCTTTAATTTAGAAATGTAGCTAGGCCTCTGTCGGGTGAGATGGTTGTCGGAAGTGCGTGTCAGTCTCGCATCTCTCGGTATACGATGTCTAATGGTCTGTCTTTCTTTTTTGTCCTATCTCTCACACACTCGCTCTCTCCTACCCCCTCAATTTCTCCAGCTGAAATCAACCCTCGCCTCGCGGTTAGGTCGGTCTCGTTCTCTCGTTCTCTCGTTCTCTCTCTCTCTCTCTCTCTCTCTCTCAGGGATGCGCTCGTCTCCAAACCTTTCTTTCAGACCCGAGGAGTTAGTATTGGACTCGGATTCTGAGAATCTAAAACATCTAATACAAGGTCATAATCATGGTCATTACATCATCAAGCAATTATTCTCTCCAAAATGGAACTAGAGCTCCAGAAATACAGAGGTTTTAGTTTTAAAGTAACGTAGAAACAGGGTTAAAGTTCCCGCTTATTTCAGTTAAATGGTGGTTTAAACAGTGGCTTAAAAAAATGTATGACTACTTCTCAGTTAAAGAAAGCTGCATGTAAACCTTTACTCATTACTACTAGCTGTTGTAATATGTATCGATTGTATTACTTGTGATTATTATGTGCTACTTCTATAGTGAACTCTGTTTAAATTGAAACTCCAGAGCGTATTATTTGGTTTATCTGATCCATTACACGAAGTGTTAACTCTGCCAGTTCATATTTTTCCAGTGGCGCTGGATACTACAATCAGAGCAAGAAGATGAATTATGGGTATATGAAGTCAGTGTGTGGTTCCAGCGTTGTATCTTGTTGTCCTGGAGCTCCTGAGCGCTCGATTCTGTCCAGGTGATGCACATAAATTGGCTCCCAAACGCCGTTGACGCTGAGGAAATTTGTTTAAACGGAAGAGACAGCAATCGATAGACTTTTCATTACTTTGTTTTCATACCTCACAAGAGGTCAGAGTGGAGCCGCTGATGAACGCCGCCATTCTCTCTCTCTCTCTCTCTCTCTCTCTCTCTCTCTTTCTCTCTCTCTCTATCTACAGTACAGTATCTCTCACTCATTCAGTCACTCACTCACCCCGTCTCTCGCCTGTTGTCTCTCGCCACGTTTTCAGGCCTGGCATTGCATCTAATCAACAGGACGAGGGCTTTCGTCAGGGGGAAATAATCCGCCTCGCTACACCGTACTGTTCCATGGAGATTTCAGGATCCTTTCAGTGAACCATCAGAAGGTTTGCCAGCATAATCCTCATCTCCCTTCTGAGAGGACGAGCAAACCTGCTTATCTGTTCTGCTTTCCACATATTTTCTTTATTTATATATATATATATATATATATATATATATATATATATATATATATATGTACATATATATACACACACACGCACATCTCAGCAAGCTCTGTGATTAATGCAGGTGCTAGTTTGGCTCTCGAATCAAAATAGATTTGTTTCGTATTTAAAAATAGTCTGTGTGTTGTATTATGTATCGTATTGTGTATAGAAATTTGCACCGTCTTTCAGCGCATCACAAATTTTCAAGGTTGGCCATAGTGGACAAAGTGTCCAAACAAATTTGTCAATTTCTAATCATGGGTGGCTTAGTGGTTAGTGCATTTGCCTCACACCTCTAAGGTTGGGGGTTCGATTCCCACCTCCACCTTGTGTGTGTTGTTCGCATGTTCTCCCCATGCCTCGGGGGTTTCCTCCGGGTACTCCGGTTTCCTCCCCCGGTCCAAAGACATGCATGGTATGAGTGTGTGTGTGCCCTGTGATGGGTTGGCACTCCGTCCAGGGTGTATCCTGTCTCGATGCCCGATGACGCCTGAGATAGGCGTATATATAGATATATAGATCTAGTGTATATACAGTTTGGTTAATTTTATTTCCTCATGCTTTTAATTCTACTCACACTCAAGGGTGAGTGGCATCCACAAAACAAGGCTTTCTTCCTGTTTCGGCTTACATCACAGCAGCTACAGCGGTCCAAAGCACTGACACTGGAATCTCCTTTTAATAAACATTTAATAAACATCTTCCTCCTCATCTGCATGTTGAGACCGAGGCACTGTGGAGCTGCTGTGTAAGCTGTTGATTTTGATCAGGGGAAAAAAAAACAGCAGCTCTAGTTTTAAGCTTAGCCTGGGGATTGTGGAATTGGTCCAAGAAGTCTTTATATCGAAAGTGGTTCTGGACCCGACATTAGATAATGAAAGAGATCAATCTCATTCATTTCCTGGAGAGTTGTGGCAGCTGCCCAATACCTCAGTCTGAGATCTTGGGCTGTAAAGCAAAAAAAAAAAAAACAGAAAGAAAAGAAAAGGGAATAAAACTGGATTTTTGAGATGACTTGAATTGTATTTCTATTTTAGCCCACTGTCCATTGAACCACAGTAAATGATATGATCTGACCACCCGGTGGTCATCAATGCATCCTAAAGACGGACGCTCGTCTGTTCTTCTTCTTCGAACTGCTGAAAAAGGGCTAGCGAGTAGAAATCCATGTCATGTTCATGTCAAGTCACAATTACTGTAATTACGAGACAGCAGCTTGGACGATTTATTCTATTCAGTTCTAGAAATGATTTGTTTCTATGGAAACGCACACAAAACACCTTAAAGTCTTCCAGTTAGAAAAATGAGCCATATTTGTGTTATGCATTCAGTGCTAAACGCTGAAAGACAACGATTGATGGAGACGTACAGAGCTAAATACTAACATTACACTCGCCGTTGCTTTAACTGCAGAAGCTGTGACCATCTTGCCGCGTTTACTCGTAAGCTGACGTCACACACTTCCGAGTCAACGCTTTCAGAAGATTTCATTGGGGTCAGACAACAATAGGTAATTACTAGTTTGACCTGAACACTTTTTAAAAGCCGGAAGCTCGTAATTCTACAGTTCTAGCACTAGTAGATATATGTAAAGCAGCTACATGTTCACTGCTGTACAGTATGCTGCACAGAGACCACACCTCCTTCACTCTGACAAGCCCCTAGGCCACACCTCCTTCACTCTGACAAGCCCCTAGGCCACACCTCCTTAAGTCTAACTAACAAGCCCCTAGGCTACACCTCCTTCACTCTGACAAGCCCCTAGGCCACACCTCCTTCACTCTGACAAGCCCCTAGGTCACGCCTCCTTAAGTCTAACTGACAAGCCCCTAGGCCACACCTCCTTCACTCTGACAAGCCCCTAGGCCACACCTCCTTCACTCTGACAAGCCCCTAGGCCACACCTCCTTCACTCTGACAAGCCCCTAGGCCACACCTCCTTCACTCTGACAAGCCCCTAGGTCACGCCTCCTTAAGTCTAACTGACAAGCCGCTAGGCCACACCTCCTTCACTCTGACAAGCCGCTAGGCCACACCTCCTTCACTCTGACAAGCCCCTAGGCCACACCTCCTTCACTCTGACAAGCCCCTAGGCCACGCCTCCTTCAGTCTAACTGACAAGCCCCTAGGCCACACCTCCTTCACTCTGACAAGCCCCTAGGCCACACCTCCTTAAGTCTAACTGACAAGCCCCATAGGCCATGCCTCCTTCAATCTGACAAGCCCCATAGGCCACGCCTCCTTCAGTCTGACAAGCCCTTAGACCACGCCTCCTTCAGCATGACAAGCCAATAGGTCACGCCCCTTCAGTCCAACAAGCCCCTAGGCCACGCTTCCTTCATTCTGACTAGCCCCTAGACCACGCCTCCCTCAGGCTGTGAAGCCCCTAGGCCACGCCTCCTTCTGTCTAACTGACAAGCCCCTAGGCCACGCCTCCTTAACACAGTCAAGGAATCAATGAAACTCCTTTACTGCGATCAACAGGCACAGAGGACACGCCTCCTTACTAAAGGACTGGAATAAATCAATGCCAAAATGAGTCCATTCATAATACATTTTTCTGCTTAGTTATCGTTCAAATTTTTCAAACTAAAAGCACGGCAGTAAAATAAATAAATAAATAAAAAAGCTCCATCTGAGACGTTAGCCTTTAGACGTCTGCATCAATTCCCTCCCGATGCGTCGTATCATAAATATTGATTCAAATAGCGAAGCTTTACACCTCCAGCATCCAGCATCGTTCATGTCATCCCCGTTTCGCGTGCGAGAGTCGATCACAGCCAAAGCGCTTTTGTAGCTCTACATGCTTTCGGAGGTGGAGAACATTTACTCTTTTTTTTTTTTTTTTACCCAAGTTGTCAGAGCACATCATCTAGCTATTCTGTAGCAGGACCCTATGGGCTGCTTCACTTCAAAACCTATTCAGTAGCTTTAGAAAGTGCAGAGCAGCAGTACCATTTTCCCTGTCACTGCGTCAGCACCAGACAACAGCACCTGATAGAAGAATGAGACAAATACAGATCTGGGAGTGGGTTTTTATTCCCCTTTTTAAGGACTACCTGCACTTTGTGTGTGTTGAAATGTCTCTCCTGACTTGTGTGTTTTCATTTATCGTTTCAATACACGGTGTACACGTTTTATCAAAGGTATTTTATTTATTTTTTTATTTTTTTATTTTTTTGCCATCTCTATTAAGCGGAGGTAAATGCAAATGGGTGGAAACGTGACCTGGCTTCAGATCAGTGCTATTACTCGTGATTTCACCGCTTTTGTTCTGTTTTTATGTTTTTATCTCCTTTAAACATCCGTTTCATTTTTTTTAAATCTGGGGTGTATTTTTTTTGTGTGTGTGTTTGTTTGTTTGTTTGTTATTGGAACGTTGAGATAAGAATCCCTGAGGTGAAATCGTGACAAATTAGTCTTTTATCTACGCTGCTTTGTCACGACGTTTGTTTGGCTGCATCGAAATCGAGGGTTGCACTCGTACATGTGTGTGTTTGTGTGTGTGTGTGTGTGTGTGTGTGTGTGTGTGTGTGTGTGTGTGTCATCTCCACGGAGCGCTTTTATGAAACTGCAGAGAGGCTTCTTTTATTATGTGCATTTGTAATGAGATATCAGATCATATCAAAAGATGACCACCCTAAGGAACGCGAACGCTCATCTGTATTCAAATGCCGAAGATTTCGGATTTGCGGGAAAGCAAATCAAATCTCTCTCGTCGAGCTTTGTGAAGCGCCGCGTCTATGATTGACACGTTCCTGTTTGCCAAATATGACATCACTGGAGCTGCTGTTGCTGCCTGTGTGTGTGTGTGTGTGTGTGTGAGAGAGAGAGAGAGAGAGAGAGAGAGAAAGATTTCACAGTTATCTGTAGCCGAGGCATGGAGGGGAGTGATAAAACAATCCTGAAGGGGAAATCATTCCGCCCCTAATCAGATTTATTTGCGCATCCCACTGAGGAGGATTGATGTCTTATCTGTAGCTCAGGCTTTCCACCCTCTATGCCACGACACAGAAACAATCAACACCAAAGTCTCAGGAGCGGTTTTAATTGCGTCTCCGTGTGTCTCCGTCTCGGCGTGCGAGGGGAAAAAAAAAAAGCATGTGAGCTGCATCCGTATTGACTTCCCACGCACCGAGGTGAGGGACAGTCGGGGATTGTTTCTGCTAAACACATTCAATATTTATTTATTTGTTTATTTATTATGATTAGTGAATGTCAGACATCATGTCATGTATCTCATGAAGGAGATTAAACCATAATCATTTCAATATATATTCAAACTAAATATCGTCATATAAATAGAAGGATTTTTAATGTGGTGTTTCTGATCCACGGCCCCGGGTACGATAGGGTCGAAACATCAGATATCGCTAAGAAACTTTCAGACGGTAGCTACCGTTTCACCGGATGACCTTGGATCACCTTGAGACGTCTAGCTCGTGTTTCTGACACCGGCTGTTCACTTTCACGTCCCGATGAAGTGACACTAAGCCGATCGGACTCGGCTAGCTTGAAGTGACAGAGTAGTTTAAAGGAATGAACGGGGTGAGACGGCCTCCATCTCGGAGCTAACTGCTTGGCTAACGGAATTATCCGGAGCGCAGCGGACTGGAGCCGGAAGCGCCACTCGGGAGGAGAGGATTTAGCAAAAAAATCACAGAAACGCTTCAGTAACTTCTGGCTGTAGAGATTCAGCTCGTTCAGCACAGGATCAAACCCACGTTCTGTCGAGCCTAGTCCTGTTTTTATTATTGCTCTTACCGAAAGTAATTAACGGGGACGACACGCTGCTCAGGCCGACTCTGTTCCTGCAGGGGTTACGGCTTGTCCCGGATTAAATTATTCTTTGTCGAAAAGATTAAGCAAGGTTTAATCCGTGTCGGGATAACCGGTCCCGGTCGTGACATTCCCAGCACTTTTTTTTAAAAGGTCTTTATCTCAGGTCAGAAGGTCAGACGCTTAAAGACGAGAAGCAGAGAACGGAGCGTGCTAAGATCGTTTAAAGACACGACACAGTGTCTTATACGGAAGGCCCGAATTTCCTCCCCGAAAGAGATTATTTTAGACGTGGATGCATCCCGTCGAGAGAGTATGGGTTATCGTAATTTGCAATTTTCCTTTCCTGAGCACGCAGTGCCACATAATGTCTGTTGTCTATGATTTAGTAAATTTGCACCGCAGGCTTTAACCAGCTCTCGTTCCCGAGCGGAGTGTCTCTTTAAACTCGAGCGTCTCTGATCCCTGGCAGTCCGTAGCAACCGAAAGCCCAGAGGACACCATGAGCCGAGGGTAAATATGAGCCAGAGCTGCCTTCGCTTCCCCACTCAGACACGACAGGTATATCGATACAGTATCGCTTGCTTCCGGCCTGTCAGCTGCATCTTCTAACTAACGCAGGCTGAAATTAAAGGAGCTGTCAATCCAGTCAGCCGATTTCTTTTAGTCCTGGATTTGGTTCGTTGCTTCCTTTAAATATTAAACCTTTTTTTTTTATACCCTTTTTTTAAAAAATCTGGATATCACCGACCCCGGTTCGGAAAACAGAACCGAGCAATTCTTTGTTATTAGTCTGGTTTTGTCTGTAGGAGAATAAAAGAAGAGCTGACTCACTCAACACTCCTGAGACGAGTAGGTTGTAGGTTGTAGGTTGTAGGTTGTAGGTTGTTCCAGCACGGGTCAATGAAGCAAACTACCACCGGTTAGATCGTGAGTTACATTTACTGCAAATGTTACTGAGAGATTTGGGATGGTACAGCTATACAGACATCCAGCAGTACACATGCGGCACATCGATAGATAAAAGTCGAGACTGCATTTGAGGCATAGCAGGTACATATATATATATATATACACACACACACACACACACACACACACACCTTGTTGATTTACTATCACAGAAGTGCGATACGTACGTCAAATCTAGTGCGAGTAGTGCATTCACATTGGGGAACTTAAAGGAAATAGGAAAAGGAGATTCGCAGTTCCAAGCATCAAACTACATGGCTACATGTTATTCATTCATTCATTCATTATCTACCGCTTATCCGAACTTCTCGGGTCACGGGGAGCCTGTGCCTATCTCAGGCGTCATCGGGCATCGAGGCAGGATACACCCTGGACGGAGTGCCAACCCATCGCCCTGACTATTTTCCAGAGATGCCAATCAACCTACCATGCATGTCTTTGGACCGGGGGAGGAAACTGGAGTACCCGGAGGAAACCCCCGAGGCACGGGGAGAACATGCAAACTCCACACACACAAGGCGGAGGCGGGAATTGAACCCCCAACCCTGGAGGTGTGAGGCGAATGTGCTAACCACTAAACCACCGTGACCCCCTGCTATGTTGTTATTATTATTATTATTATTATTATTATTATTATTTATTTTACATTTTTTATACTCTGTGCTAATGGTTTCGCTTCGAGTTAAGTTTGAGACCACAATTTGTTTTTTTAAGCTTATATAATACATGACCAGGAATGTATCTCCAAAAGCTCGTTATCGTCCAACTTAATTAGTCCGTTTATCAATAATCATCCGGTGATAAATGTCGACGCCTTTACGCACGTGGTGTCTACGCATAGACGTAGATGTTTATTTATTATCGTCAGTTTTTGTTTTTTTAACGATCCTTATACTCGGTGGTAAATGTTAATTTTATGATCGAAATATTTTCCTACCCTCAGATTTCTAATTAAGCTTTTAGAAGAGCTGCTTTGCGTGTTTGTTTTTTTTTTTTTTTTTAATAATAATAATAATCAATCAAATACCTATTGTTAATTATGTAAAAGAAATAAGAATGGACTATTAAGTGCTCCGTTTCCTTCTTGTCGTCCGTCTGTTTGGTTTTAATTTATTTATTTTTTTAATTTTTTATTTTTTTTAAACATACGCCAATTGTACGGCATTTGTAATTTTCTCCGAGACTACACAATGGTCCGTAACGAAAGGGCGTGGCTGCGATGCGTTCCTAACAACATTTGTTGGCTGACACGAGCTGACACGAGCTGTCGCTTACCCGTCCGCACCCTGCCTTCCCTCAGCACCACTTTTATATAGAAAATCTAAAGAAGTAACAAAGAGAAACCTGGCAATCAGAGACGCACAAAGGTAGAAAGCGTGAGCGCAAAATAGACGCGCCGACGTTTTACTGACAGACGCTAACAAACCACTTGGGTCCACCAGTCTCTCTCTCTTTCTCTCTCTCTCTCTCTCTCTCTCTCTCTCTCTCTCTCTCTCTCTTTTTTCCCCTTTCTCACTTGTATTTTTATTTTATTTTTTTTACAACATTCAATCGACAGGAGTTTTTCTCATGTCCTCACGTCTTAACGGAAACAAACGACTTTTTTTTGGTTTACTTTTTTTTTTTCGCAATACATCTTCACTTCAGACAACATCTCTGGAGATTTATATTAAGTCAGAGATCTAATGCAGCTTGCCAACATCTCTCTCTCTCTTGCTCTCTCGCTCTCTCTTTGTCTCGCTGTCTCTCTCTCTCTGTCTTTCTCACGCTCTCTGTCTTGCTCTCTCGCTCTCTCTTTGTCTCACTGTCTCTCTCTCTGTGACTGTCCATCTCTCTCTCACTCTCTTGCTCTCTCTTTGTCTCACTGTTTCTCTCTCTGTGACTGTCCATCTCTCTCTCTCTCTCTCTCTCTCTCTCTCTCTCTCTCTCTCTCTCTCTCTCGACACAGGTGTGTAAGACAAAGGTAATAAGTTGTGCTGTCAAAACCTGAGGTGAAAATTCTTGCAAAATGAAAGCGTTTAGCCGAGCTACCGTCGTGCCTTTAGCAAAGCTTTCAGCTAATTAGTTTTGGCATTGTGGCTTGTTTATAATCAGGTAGCTTGTGTTTTTTTTTTTTTTAAAGTGTCTGAAACTTTTTAAGAAGGCAAACATGTGATCTCTGTCTCACACTTCATCTTACTCTTACGCCGGGCAACACGGTTATATAAGTGACGAGGCTAACGATGTAGACTAGCACATTGTCACTTGTACGGTTTTATGTAAAGGCCAAGATGTTATCGCTAAGACAAATCTGTCAGAACGATCAACATTTACCTCAAGCGTGTTGCTAAATTCCTAGAAGTTATGCTTAGCATCAGCAGCTAGCTGTCTTAATTACTGTCTAAATAGTATAGTCTAGTCATCTTACGTAAGAATCTGAATAGCGAAACTGTACCTGCAAGTGCTGTAATTATCGTATCGTATCAACCGCTAATCTAACAGTGTCTTCACATAATCGAATAAAAACGCTACATACGCTAGCTCGATAAATCAATAAACGGTTAGTCTTAGCAACTGCTAAATATAGTAGCTAAGTGTCGGTCCCTTTTTAAAGGAAAATATTAAGATACGGTGAAAATGTGAAGAATCTTACAGGAATTTCAACTTTTTCCTCAGATATGTTGACAAATTATGAAAAAAAAAAAAACAAGGTTTAGTCTGAACCAAAAACACACGATAATTACACTTCACACAAACTGTCTCTAAACATGATCCGCTAAAGGGAGCAGTATGCTAAGGCGCATTGTTGGTGAAAACATGACAAAACTATCAGGAGTATTAACTTTTACCTCTGGTGTTTTGATAGACCGCTTAAAGTTGACTTAAAATAAATAAATAAATAATCTACTCTATGCTAGTGCTTAATATTGACCGCTAATAGCTTTCATGGGTTCTGTCATGTTTGTTGCACAACAAATGTCAGGAATATAAGAATACAGTAATATTTATCTTTATAATGCTGCTGCTAGTATTTAGCATCAAGAGTTTCTTTAGTAGGGAGCACGGTGGCTTAGTGGTTAGCACGTTTGCCTCACACCTCCAGGGTCGGGGGTTCGATTCCTGCTTCCGCCTTGTGTGTGTGGAGTTTGCATGTTCTCCCCGTGCCTTGGTGGTTTCCTCCGGGTACTCCGGTTTCCTCCCCCGGTCCAAAGACATGCATGGTAGGTTGATTGGCATCTCTGGGAAATTGTCCGTAGTGTGTGAGTGAATGAGTGTGTGTGTGTGTGTGTGCCCTGTGTGTTCCCATCAGGACTTTTTTTCTTCTTCTGTAATATTTTTTATTGTAGCATTAGCTCCAACTTCAGACTTTTACCAGCGTAACGCACAAAATGTAAAGGGTGTGTTTTTTTTTTTTCCTTTCCCTCTCCTGGAAGGCGGATCTCACCAGCCAGGACCACCAGGTGGTCGTAAACCCGTTTCCAGAGTCTGTCGAGAAGCAAAGTCTGCTTTCCTCCAACATTGATACAAAATTTATCAGGCTACTTTAGGTGAAGCAGCTACAGAGCTGGATGTGGTCTTTCTTTCGTTATCAGTCTGTACACGTTTTCAGCACGAAGCTATCTCCTCTTTCTTCACCCCTTTGCCACCTTGAACCCATCATCATATCTCTCCACCGCTTCATATAGCACTCCACTTCACTCTTACGTCTGGCATTCTGATTTATTAATGCTCCTCAACCTTGGGTTTTTCTCAAGACACAGACCCGGCGTGGAGGCCGGCGCTTGAATAAGAAAAGAAAACTGACAAATGACGAGGAGACAACGGACTCGTTCCAGTCGGTTCACGTCCTGGTTTCTCGTCTCGAGTGTTAGTTTTTCTCGACTAAAAAACAAAATGCACTCACCGCAGAGTACGACTAGTTTCTGACATTTCACACCGCCTCATGTTGTTTAGCATCGTAAACCGATTAAAGGCGGGGTCTCTGATGTTTGAAAGCCAATGTCGACATTCGAAATCACCAAAACAAACACGCCCCTAACCCAAATGGGTCCCACCCCTGTATCGATAGCCCCGCCCACACGTACATATGTAACCCATTCAACTAACGGAAAGAAACGTGTCTTTATCATAGCTGAAGGGAAGAACAATACGATTGTAGATAAACAAACAAGCAAAAATGACACACAAGCATAATCATGTAAAGGACAAAGGCATATATTAGTTCTGTGTAACAAAGCAAAACCAACGTTACTCAGCTATCGAGAAGGAAAAAAGCGCCTCGGCGTCTTAAGTAAAGTCGAGTTTCCCGAGTCAATAACTCCTGAGCTAAACGCTGTTACTACACGAAACGTGGTTGTAGCTGCCTCTCTACATTACTACGATAGAAAAGAGGTGTTATTTGTGTAGTAACAGCGTTTAGCTCAGGAGTTATTGACTCGGGAAACTCCAACCTGTGAATATGTGGCCGACTTCCTGCTCCTTCAGTTCTCTCCAGCGCTGGAAAGCTGATCCTATATTAACACGTCCTACTTCTTGCCTTATCGTAAGTCTTTCTTCTCTTTCTTTCTTTGTTTTTATCCTCCATGTCAATGTTAAAACCGCTTTCTGCTAATGTCACACATGCGCACTGAACACTCTCTCCGCCACATATCGACAAGCCCCGCCCCTTTCTGCTCATTGGCTACACGTTTGTTTTGATTTTTGTTTAGTTTGTCGTCCCGACTCAGTTTTCTGAAGCATTTCTCAAAAATCGCAGACCCTGCCTTTAAAAGGACTCGAGATTCAGACTCAGGAAGTGGTTTACAGTAGTGATTAACTGCATGTTGGTTTAGCAAGGCAATTCCAGTAAAGTCTGTCTCTTTAAACATTCTTTACTGGTTAGCAGCATTAACCTGAGCTTCACACTAACGAGCAACACCGCGACATGTGAATATTCTTTTCTGTATGAAACGGTGCCGTGATTCCAGAGACGGCGTCGGCGAATCTCGGCTCGAGAGGCGTTTTTTTTTTTTTCAGTTCTATGCAAATTAGGTACGACGGTAAACAATACTTCCGAACGATGGCTCGAATGTTTCCTCGTATCAATCCGATGGCGCGTGTCGTCTGACATTTCTTCCCTGCTCACACCTTTACTTTCTGTATAAAAAAAGAAAATAATAGACTCAGGTCACATACAGCAGGAAGAACTCTTATGAAGAAAACGTTTGGAAGGAAATAGCAGGTGTCTCTGGTGAGAATATTTAGCTTCTTAGCTGTTTACTCTTTATATTTATAAAGCTACAGTCACAGTGACGTACGCGACTTCTAGCGTGAACGCAGATTAAACCGCCCTCACAACTGCAAACATTTGTAATTAAGTCGAGCTCTCGTGACTTTATTACAACTTCATTTAGATGACATCCGAAATCCCTCTACGAATGGCTGAACGATATTAGCATCTCAATAAGGAGAGCAATTTTCTCTGAAAGTCAAAACATTTGTTACCTTTTATGTTGTTCCGTCTGCCCGAGTTTCATATTTATGCACCAGCGTGCGTCAGGGAGAAAGCACGAAATCATCCGTGAGTCCATATTATCAGACAGGGAGCACGCCGCTGCTGCCGCCGCCGCCGCCGCCGTGTTTGTTTGTGTTTGTGCAAAGCAGCTGTTCTCGCTAAGCTGGTTCGGATGTGCACGAAACCAGCGAGCGGATCAAGCCTCGGCCCCGGAGCACAAAAACAGGAGGCGTAATCCGACGCGACTCCGCCGTGTCACACGTTCATGACCCATGCGGCAATCCACGAGGAAACAGGGTCTGCTGACGCTTTAATGACTTAGGAGACTCGGAAGAAGGAATACAAATCCGAAGTTGTCGTGCGGATTAAACCGCTTCGTTTCTATAGTAACGGCTCGCTTACAGGGCTGATGGTAAACCGGTGAAAAAAATACCAGTACAGAGAGACAGGTCTGTTTAACATCTTTGGAAGGAGTCTCAAGTTTCGGCGTCGAGCGTTTACACTTTCTGCCGAGGGAAAGCTTCGTTTTACGTCTTACTTATTTCACGACAGAGAGGAAGTGTAGCGAAGTGTTGTTTATGGCGGCTATAACGTAAGCTGTAAAACAAACTAACTTCTTTTAGTGGATGTAGCCGGGAATGAATAAAAAGCCCCCAAATTGCCGTGGTATGAATATAGATTAAAAAAAAACGAAAGAAAACAAAAAAAAGATAAACTACTAGTAAGATGGCAGGAAGATCATCTTTATATTTCCCCCAAGATTTACACTTTTATTTCAACCTTGTTACTCTCATGTCAGAGCGAAAGGAGTGCATATGATTCCTCATAAACGTGAACGAACGCCAGGATAAGAAGAAAAACAAACGGCGTCGTTCTTCTTTTAGTACACGTTGAACAAAGTGCCGCCGGAACCCGAGCAGGACGTCAGGGTTAATCACGTGACCTGGTCTCCTGCTCTACGCTCTCAGCATATTTACTAGCGAGCGAGAGCTAGAGCGAGTCTCGGGTGAGATTTACTGCCGGCGGGAGCCATAAATCTTCCACCAGGTCCAACCATTCAGCCTCACACACACACACACACACACACACACACACACACACACACACACACACACACTCATGTTTGTGAACGGCCTATTTCTGTTCACCCACGTCGCTTTTTTCCTAATTGTGCTCGATCGGAAGCAAAGTCGTCGTCGTAAATCAGTAGAGGTCGGCACAGGACATGACCTTTCCGCTCTGGCAGAGACAAACATTTACCCAGGTCTCCCATCCCGGCTCCCACCTGCCCGTCATGCTTCCCCGATCCCTCGGACTTGGCGCCTCTCCGGATCTGACCCCACCCTTAGGGCTCTGGAACCCGTTCAAGGATTCAGAGCTTGATCCTATAATTAGCCCATGAGATTTCTGTATTAATTTTTTTATTTTATTTTTTTTTTCCCCAGGAAACTTTGCAGAGTTCCAGTGGTTTTGTGGTGATGCGCTGGTTTCCGGGGTAAACATAACCAGGCGATGAGAAAGACAGACATGTTCGTCGTAGAAAAAAAAAAAAATGTTAACCTTTTCAGTTATCCGTGCCTTTTTTTTGTTTTGTTTTGTTTGGTTTGGGGATTTTTTTTTCCCCCGCTCACTGAGTTTCCCAGGCGTGTCGATGTTCTTTCCCACAGAAACGGAGAAACGAGCATCCAGCATCCATTTGTAAAGGAAGAAACCCCACGGCTCGCCACATTAGACCTACCACGGCTTCGCAGTTTTTCTCACTTCGCTTATTCAGTGCAACCCAGTGCGCGCACACACACACACACACACACACATGCGGTGATGTGACCTTTATATTAATCTCTCAGTGCAATAAAGCGCTTCTGCAGAGCGGCTGCTCATTTCGCACTTCCAGCTCAGCCACGTTTTCGAAAGCGCGACACACGATTCTCAATATGTACCGACACAAGAATCAGTGTAGGAACATTTCTGCCATTTTGCTGATACACGAACTCGCAAACTCGACAAGCCGCCGAACCGCCGCGGCCGTCTCTCCTCCGATAAAACAATCACAAACGAACAAGAGAATAAAACGACAGGATGCAACGAGTGTCGGTGAAATGAGCTTTAAACTTATCGTGATACTTGATGTGAGGCTGAAATTCGGAAGTACTGTAAACCCCCCCCCCCCTTTTTTTTGTACTTCCTGTTAATTCCTGTGTGAATCCGAGGAGGACACGGAATGGAAAACCGAGCTCACGGGGTTCCTTATGGGTTCTTCCTGATGGATGGATGGTTCTATAAAGCATTTTTATTTGTAAGAGGGTCGTGTGTGTGTGTGTGTGTGTGTGTGTGTGTGTGTGTGTGTGTGTGTGTGTGTGTGTGTGTGTGTGTGTGTGTGTGTGTCTTTTTTTCATCCCACAATGTTCATGCTTGATTTAGATTGATTTAGATTCCAGTATAAAGAAGATCTTTTACAAATAAAATAAAAACCCGGTTCCAGAAGTTTCCTTGTTCATATGCTCAGGTTTAAGATGATCATCTTCTCTTGTGGAGTTGTGTTTCTCCAAAGGCTGGAGGTCACGTGCTTTTGCCTCGCTCTCTCTCTCTCTCTCTCTCTCTCTCTCTCTCTCTCTCTCTCTCTCTCTCTCTCTCTCTCTCTCTCTCTCTCTTGCTCTCTCTCTTTCTGAGTTTTTTGATATAATGATGATGAAAAGCTTTGTTTTTGGCTTCAGTCAGCTGGTTCTTGATGGAATTTAGAACGCTGCAGCAAATATCCAGTGTAATTTGTACTCTTGTACTCCACACATGTTCACTTTCCCCTACAATCCCTCTATCCGGAGTGACACAGGGTCCCAATTTCGGCTTCTTAATTGGCGCAAAGTTGGTTTCAGGCTCTCTGTGACTCTCATTCCTACAAATAAGTGTGGTTTAGGATGCGGCCTTTTATGGATCTCTTGACGTCTTTCCGAAAAGCAATGCAGGTTGGTGGTGGTGGTGGTGGTGGTGGTGGTGGTGTTTAAAACGCAAATTTTTGTTACTAGTATCTTTTCTCTGTTCAAGGAATATATAAGAGTTGAGGTGAGGCATCTTTTATAAAGGGTCCTAGGGAAGGGTTGAGGAGAAGGGTGAAGAGGAGGGCGGCGAGGGTGATGGGGATGGGCAGAGAGGGTGAAGGGGATTGGCGGGGAGGGTGAATGGGATGGGCGGCGAGGGTGGAGGGGATGGGCGGCGAGGGTGAAGGGGAGGGTGGCGAGGGTGAAGGGGAGGGCGGCGAGGGTGAAGGGGAGGGGCATCGTAGGTGAAGGATATAGGCGGCGAGGGTGAAGGGGATGAGGGTGGAAGGGGAGGGCGGCGAGGGTGAAGGGGTGGGCGGGAGGGTGAAGGGGTGGGTGAAGGGGTGGGCGGAGAGGGTGCTTGATGCTTGCAGACATAATTAAAAGTTCAATCACTCGTTCTCGCTATAATTTTGCATGAGATTGGGTTTAACTTTTTGACCTTTAATTAGACGAACAGTGCAGCATTAAATTGAGAAAGCTACTGATTAATGACTCAGTCAAGAGAACTGCTTATGGCTCCAGAGTTGTTATTATTATTATTATTATTATTATTATTATTATTATTATTATTGGAATAGAAAATGTCACATTTGTACCGAAGGAGAAAAAAAAAACGTGTGAAATTTTGTCCTTCACTCAGAGCTCAGCGCTCACAAGGCATTCAGTCATCACTCAAAGAAGCTGCAGCGTGTCCTACTGTCATCCTTCATCGGTGCGAGAATTTACCATCTGCTTCATCAGCACCAATGTGGAAATATCAATACAGGCAGCAGACCTAATATTTTTCATCTGGAGCTTGTCTTCACACCAAGCTTGTTTAACCTGTTTACTAGATGCTCTGATTCTTAGTCGTCTTAGCAAGCCACATTATTTCACCCTCTTACCGTGTAATTGGTTTTCTTTTAAGCTTTCATTTGGTTTGGACTTTTTGCCAGTGAGGTTTTTGCAGCACTCAGCACTTCTGTATTATGATGCTGGTGACAGTGGTGTGGATCCTCTGCCTGTGGATATAAATGAAGGAATAAATACATAAATAAACAAACGATGTTTGGCCGGTGCACCTTTCAGATATACTGAAGGAGGTGTGGCCTCTGTGTAAGTCTAAGTAAAGGAGGTGTGGCCTCTGTGTAAGTCTAAGTAAAGGAGGTGTGGCCTCTGTGTAAGTCTATGTAAAGGAGGTGTGGCCTCTGTGTAAGTCTAAGTAAAGGAGGTGTGGCCTCTGTGTAAGTCTAAGTAAAGGAGGTGTGGCCTCTGTGTAAGTCTAAGTAAAGGAGGTGTGGCCTCTGTGTAAGTCTAAGTAAAGGAGGTGTGGCCTCTGTGTAAGTCTAAGTAAAGGAGGTGTGGCCTCTGTGTAAGTCTAAGTAAAGGAGGTGTGGCCTCTGTGTAAGTCTAAGTAAAGGAGGTGTGGCCTCTGAGTAAGTCTAAGTAAAGGAGGTGTGGCCTCTGTGTAAGTCTAAGTAAAGGAGGTATGACCTTTGTGTCAGTTTAAGTAAAGGAGGTGTGGCCTCTGTGTAAGTCTAAGTAAAGGAGGTGTGGCCTATGTGTCAGTTTAAGTAAAGGAGGTGTGACCTTTGTGTCAGTTTAAGTAAAGGAGGTGTGGCCTATGTGTAAGTCTAAGCAAAGGAGGTGTGGCCTCTGTGTAAGTCTAAGTAAAGGAGGTGTGGTCTATGTCAGCTTAAGCAAAGGAGGCGTGGCCTCTGTGCTAGCCTAAGTAAAGGAGACGTGGCCTCTGTGGCCGTCTAAGTAAAGGAGGCATAGTCTATGTCAGCTTAAGTAAAGGAGACGTGTCCTTTGTGTCAGTCCAATTAGAGGAGGAGTGGTCTATGCATAAGTCTATCAAAGAAGGCGTGGCCTCTGTGTCAGTTTAAGTAAAAGAGGCGTGGCCTCTGTGCCAGCCTAAGTAAAGGAGACATGGCCTCTGTAAGTCTAAGCAAAGGAGGTGTGGCCTCTGTGTACGTCTAAGCAAAGGAGGTGTGGCCTCTGTGTACGTCTAAGCAAGGATGTGTGGCCTCTGTGTACGTCAAAGTAAAGGAGGCGTGTCCTCTGTGGCAGTCTAAGTAAAGGAGGCATGGTCTATGTCAGCTTAAGTAAAGGAGACGTGGCCTTTGTGTCAGTCCAAGAAGAGGAGGCGTGTCCTCTGTGCCAGCCCGAGTAAAGGAGGCGAGGCCTCTGTCAGCCTAAGTAAAAGGGACGTCAACTAATTGAAGGGGGCGTGGCCTCAGTGTTTGGCTAAGTAAAGGAGGTGTGGCCTACGTTCAGCTAAGTAAAGTAGGCGTGGCCTCTGTGCCAGTTACTGTATGTATTTAACCTCAGAAGAGATTTACTTGTAGTGAGAAGCACAGAGTATTGTCTCAGCCTGTACACACAGTAGTACACACATCATCTTGTCTTTCTGAACAATCAGCTGCTGCAAAATATTCAAATATTAATGTTTGTTTTGGAGACTTACAAAGACCCTGCATCCTGTCTCAGGCTCATATGTTTTCACGCCTCCTCTGAAAAAGAGAAAATTAAGCTTAAAACGAAACGGAATTCAATCATCATTATTCTCTGTCTGACCCAAACAGATTGGCGTTCCAGTGCTCTTAATTAAACAAAAAGACGAATACACTGACCTTTTCTAAACACATTCAGAGGGAAAAAAACACGCTAACCAATTTGTGAAGTTCTTAATTACTCGTGCAGAGATTCTCCCGAGAGGTTGGAGCGGCATGTTGATTAATCTCACGTCCGGGACTCGTCATTTCTCTTCAACAT
>NC_062532.1:420000-445000 GCF_022655615.1 Tachysurus fulvidraco | reverse complement strand
ATGGGATTCAGTCACACACACACACACACACACATACACACACACACACACACACACACACACATATACACACATACAGGTTGTTATTTTTTTAATCCCTTAAATATGTTCCTCTGATTGAGCATATGGCTCAATAGAACAGTCTGCTTTTCCTCTCTGGGTGTCTGGATCTGAGAGAGAGAGAGAGAGAGAGAGAGAGAGAGAGAGAGAGAGAGAGAGAGAGAGAGAGCATAAGCTGTGTTCATCATCTCTGCTTTCAGTGCTTCATTTCGATCTCCCTTTGTGATGCTACAGTCGATGTGGTGACCGTGTGTGTGTGTGTGTGTGTGTGTGAAGGGCAGGTGGACCCAATCACACAGCTAAATCAAATGTAAATGGGAGCGACGCAGGGGCCAGACGAGACGCCCTGCGCCGTGTAAAGCGGTGTGTGTGTCGAGAGCGTGCATGTCAAACCACGCCGAAGGGTCGCAACATCTGCATGCGGAATTGAACAATCGAATCAGGAGACACCAGGGAGACGAGAACGCAGCACAGGATCGTGTGTGTGTGTGTGTGTGTGTGTGTGTGTGTGTGTGTGTGTGGCAGCGTTCCAGGTTCATTTTCCTTCAGGATGTTTTTCTTCGCCTCCGATTTGAACGTTCCTTCAGTAATAGGAACATTTACACTGATTGTTCTGGAGCTCAAAGAGGATTTTGCACTGGTTTGGGGGAAAATAATGAACTTTCTACCAGGCTGTAATATAAGGCTATACTTTATATCAGCCTTTTTTATAAAAGCATATCATGGAGTGTGTTAGTTTCTATTTTCAGCAAGTCGCTTAATACCATCATGGGTTAAGCCCAAGACCAGAGAGAGGTTTGTACTTTACCTCGTGGGTTTCGTTCGTACATTGAACAATACAAATCAATACAAATCAAAAGCTCCTGACCAATCAGAACCCAGAGTTCCAGCGCACTTCGGAAAATAAATGCCGATCAGAGATCAGTTGACGTATCACAGAGGATCGGTGACGTGTGTGTGTGTGTGTGTGTGTGTGTGTGTGTGTGTGTCACTGTTAAATCCTGTGTGTTAGGAACATCAGCAAGTCAGAAACGTGACCACCTACTGAACATAAACACATTCTCTGTGAACGAAAGAATCTAAAAAAAACCTGTGGCACTTTTGTCATTATGCACATTGTGTGTGTTTTTAAATATATTTGACGTGTGCAATTGATGTAAGAGATTGACTGACAGGCAGACAGCGAGACAGGCAGACAGAGAGAGACAGACAGACAGACAGACAGACAGGCAGACAGACAGACAGGCAGACAGCGAGACAGGCAGACAGAGACAGGCAGACAGACAGACAGAGACAGGCAGACAGACAGAGACAGGCAGACAGACAGAGACAGGCAGACAGCGAGACAGGCAGACAGCGAGACAGGCAGACAGACAGAGAGAGGCAGACAGAGAGAGGCAGACAGACAGACAGACAGATAGAGAGACAGACAGGCAGACAAAGAGAGAGACAGACAGGCAGACAGACAGATAGAGAGACAGACAGGCAGCGACAGACAGACAGCGACAGGCAGACATCGAGACAGGCAGACAGACAGATAGAGAGACAGACAGCGACAGGCAGACAGACAGATAGAGAGACAGACAGCGACAGGCAGACAAACAGACAGGCAGACAGCGAGACAGGCAGACATACAGACAGGCAGACAGACCGATGGAGAGACATATAGACAGGCAGACAGACCGATGGAGAGACAGACAGACAGCGACAGGCAGACAGAGAGACAGATAGACAGACAGACAGACAGACCAACCGACCGACCGACCCATTAACAAGGTCATTGTGTGAGAACCTTTCAAAGGCCAAGCAAATCAATGGGCGAGCAAATCAAATCAGTGGCTCTGAAGCACGTGCCTCGCTTTTTATTTTGTTAACGTAAAGCTCAGATGTTTCCTGTGAGACAGGAAGTACAGACAGTCGAGACTTCTTCCCAAATCAACAATTACATTGTGTTGTTACAATAGAAATCATTCACACACTATGGACCTGTTGATGGTACAGAATAATACCAGTGAATCCAGACCTCCTGACCAATCAGAATCCAGAGCTTGATGTCTACACACTCACATATACACACACACACGTATACACACACACATACAGTATACTCACACACACACACTCACACGTTTACATTTACATTTACAGCGTGTGACAGACGCCCTTACATAAGTGCTTAGATCTCTAACATTGAATACATTAATGCTGCTCACTAGGTTACATACTTAAGATACCATGAGTGGGTGTATATGTGAAAAAGTGTCAAAGGTTGTATCTCACACACACACATACACTCACACACACAAACACTCACACACACACAGTATACACTCACACACACATTCACATATAATATACACACACATACACTCACACACACACATTCACATATACACACACACATACACTCACACACACACAGTATACACTCACACACACATTCACATATAATATACACACACACACACATACACACACACACACATACACTCACACACACAAACACTCACACACACACAGTATACACTCACACACACACATTCACATATACACACACACATACACTCACACACACAGTATACACTCACACACACACATTCACATATAATATACACACACACTCACACACACACATTCACATATACACACACACAGTATACACTCACACACACATTCACATATAATATATACACACACACACACACACACACACACGCATGTGAGTTCTTCTCTTCCCCACTGGCTGCTATTTGTAAACCGGGCTCAGGAGCTGTGCCCCAAATAAACTGACCTGATTTGATTTCCACTAGAAGAAACCTCACTCCCTTCTGTGGCAGCTGTTGGGAGTTAAAAACGTTTTCTCTCTCTCTCTCTCTCTCACACACACACACACACACACACCTTTACACTCCCTGTTGTTTTCCCCCTGTAGACATGAGCGATCATGCTGGTGTGATGATGGAGTTCACAAGTCAGTAAAAACTTTTCATTTTCATCTTCCCCCAAAAAAAAAAAAAAAACCACTGAATATCGAGGCGTATTTAATTATATAAATAAATAAATATAAATATATATATGTATCTGTCCTGATGTTCAAACTCTAAGATGTGATTGACGGCTGTGATGTACAGCAGATATCTCCGGTTCAAAAGGTTCGTTCGACCGAGCGTTCTAAGCGAAGCAGAGCACTTCAGGTTCCGTGTAATCATCCCCACATCAATAAGACTCCACTTTTCGGCTGGTATTAGAGCCGGAGCGAGCGCTCTTTAAATCGGGTCAGACAAACGGAAAAGTATTCACAGGAAGCAGTTTCCAGTTTACTGTAGCGCCGAACAGGGAGCTCGGCAGAGACGTCGAACGCTTTCCCTTTTCTCCGCCATTGTTCAAAACCAAAATCGCAGCTGCTCTTTGTTAGATAAATAACAAACACGCCCCGTGTCCTGAAGTGATAAGTGGCCATCATTGATCTCCATCTCTGGTCGGTTAGGTCTAATTCTTCATCGCTGTGCTTTCAGCGTGCGCCATATGGCGAGGCTTTCGACGCCACCTGCCTCTGGGATAACGGGCAAGATTGAGCTCGGAGTCGTTAAAAGAGAAGATGAAGTGTGTCTCCCGTCTTCTCGGATCACCAGTCATTTTTTATTTATTTTTTTTTTATTTTTTTTTTTCGAACCATCGCCAGCCTCAAGGCACTCTCTGAGACTCATGCAGACGAGGTCAATTTAATAAACCCACGAGGAGCTTCAGCTCTTCGGTATGAGCGATTCACTCGAAGCACGGCGTGTCTTTTATTAAAGTCGGCGTTTACACATTTTTGTTGAAATATATTGAATTTATGCCACTTCTTATAAGATTAGGCGTTAAAAAATAAACAAATTTTTTAAAAATGGCCGCTTTCCGTCAAGGTAGCACCCAAGATGCGATATCTCAGCACAAATCATCTGGAAGCTGAAGTGTCTTTTAATTTCACAACGTCGCCACTTGAAAAACGTTGCCTCTGAACAGATAAAATGATGACGGATGGTTTCTCTCTCTCTTTCTCTCTCTCTCTCTCTCTCTCTAAATCTTATCTGACAGCATCGTTGCTACGCCGGAACCTGAAACAGAGCGATTGATGTGGATGAGGTGAAAAAAAAAATGCTGATCTGTATTTTTTTTTTTTTCATCATTGTTTCTTTTGTATAACGGTGCAGGAGTTATTTTTCTCGCTCCACTTGAAACGCAATTATAATTTCCTTTGTTGCGCTACGACGGAATCGCAACCGAAGGCCGGTCGCGTCGTCTTCTTGCTGCTCTTCTTGTTTTTAAGGAACAAACGTTTGCTAACGCTGCAGCTCCCCAAGCTCTTGACCGCTCTTTTCTTCAAACAGATTTTATTTTTTAGTGACGATAAGTTACGATCTGATCCTCTAAAGTCAAAATTTTTTTAGTTTATCTTTTTTTTTCTTTTATAAGATGGAAAACGTGATACGGCAGAAAGAATGATGTGTTTTTGGGACGTAAGAGCAGTTCACAGTCACCGTGCTGAAGGTCAAATGGAAATGAAACGCACCGGGACTCGGGAAGATCAGGCGCTTTTACTTTTGCACCAAAGTGACCTTTTGATAACATATTTACCTTTAACCTTCGACGACTTTGCGGAATTCAAACACTTTCATTTCTTAAAGAACGGTAAAGACTGCAGCTTGTCACCGTAGTTAAAAATCACAAAGCGTCCTAACAAAGCTCCAAACCCGACACTGACACCAGAGATCCCTACCAGAAAACGTCGCCATAGCGACGAGGAAACATTTCCTTTTCTGGTGTTTGGTGTTTACCATCAACGTACAGTAGGTTGTTGCTATGGAGTCGATCACTTTTCAAATCAGGGAAAAACTATAAGTTAATCAGACTGAGCGTAGATCACGCCAAAGCGATCTGATCGTCGACGTCATTAAATAAAGAAGCCTGTAGATCAGAGCAAACGTCAGAGTGAGATGCAGAGCCATGCAGTGATAAGCCACAAAGCCTGGAGGACAACAAGGTCTGGTTTAAAACAGAAAGTGAGGCTTGGGCGGTCCCTGAGGTACGGAGGGTATCCATGGTGCTCACGATCCCAGAGAGATCCCAGCAGCTGGCTCGGAACCTGGGGATCCACCAGGGAATATGAAAAGCAGTGAGTCAGTAGAACGCTCAGGTGGTCATGCTCTCGTTTCTCATCCTGTAGGTTTCCGTTTGCGTCCGAAGATCAAAAGCAGCCGAAAGGGTCTCAGGAGCAGGGGTCGCTGTCCAAGGTGCTGAAACTACAGACGCTCCTTACGGGTTCCATGGAGGGTTGTCGGGGCTTTGGGTTTCTATATAAGGGGTTTATTATGGTTTTATGGGTGGGATTGTGTGTGTGTGTGTGTGTGTGTGTGTGTGTGTGTGTGTGTGTGTGTGTGTGTGTGTGTGTGTTTGTTAATCTGAAACAAAAAACGTTATCATACATTATTTTATTTTCCTACTATTAAATAAAACAAAGCAGCAATAATGAAATTGAATTTATTTATTTATTTTCCAGTTAATTACTTTATTTTGTACAAATTGACAAAATTTGACACTAAATAATTCTCTCTGAACTCATTTCACCGAATGGTTTTGTGATGTTTTTGAGCAGCACCACATTGCGCTCTTCACACAGCCTCTCGGCCCATCTGAACGCCCTCTTATCAGGGCCAAGGAATGGTTGGAGGATTTGAGGATTTGATTTGTGGGCAGACACGGTGGTCCTAACGAGCTTTCTTGGAACGAGAAAGCTGGAGGACAAACAATCGTGTAATTACCGCTTGGACCCCCAGATTAGGCCATCAGTGGCTGTTTGAGCTCCGGGCGCTTGAGCCAAATCCACTCAGAAGCACGAGGAATATATTAAAGGGATCTGATGAAGGTTTTAGCCTGGACACTCACAAACACTCACATACACACACACTCACATACACACTCACAAACACTCACATACACACACACTCACATACACACTCACAAACACTCACATACACACACACTCACATACACACTCACAAACACTCACATACACACACACTCACATACACACTCACAAACACTCACATACACACACACTCACATACAATATAGTCACAAACACTCACATACACACACACACACACACACACACACACATACATACATACAATACAGTCACAAACACTCACATACACACACACATACAATACAGTCACAAACACTCACATACACACACACGCACACACACACAGTACAGTCACAAACACTCAAATACACACACACACACACACACATACAATACAGTCACAAACACTCACATACACACACACACACACACACATACAATACAGTCACAAACAGTCACATACACACACACACACAATACAGTCACAAACACTCACACACACATACAATACAGTCACAAACAGACACATACACTCACATACACACTCGCATAGTACAGTCACATACACACTCACATACACACTCACATAGTACAGTCACATACACACACACATACAATACAGTCACAAACAGTCACCTACACACACATACACACTCATAGTACAGTCACATATAGTCACATACACACTCACATACACACTCACATAGTACAGTCACATATAGTCACATACACACTCACATACACACTCACATAGTACAGTCACATATAGTCACATACACACTCACATACACACTCACATAGTACAGTCACATACACACTCACATAGTACAGTCACATACACACTCACATAGTACAGTCACATACACACTCACATAGTACAGTCACATACACACTCACATAGTACAGTCACATACACACACATACATACACACTCACATAGTACAGTCACATACACACTCACATAGTACAGTCACATACACACACATACATACACACTCACATAGTACAGTCACATACACACTCACATACACTCACGTACAGTACAGTCACATACTGTATAGTCAGATACACACACATACACACTCACATTCAGTCACGTCATGACTATAACACGTTTGAGAACTAGGAAATCTGGCTCCAAGGTTTTACACACAAAGAGGTTCTGCTCACTTCCTCCAGTTTCCTTTGTGGTCGTTCTGGTTTTATTTTCTTGATCATTTGGAACTAGGGCTGACATCCGATGATGTGCGAGCTTGGAGCTTGTAGTACGGACATCGTCACGTCATGTACACTCTTAAAAATGATGGTGGTCGAGACGGTTCCTCTGAGAATTAGTTGTTTTTTTTATAGCCGCCGTCGTCGTTTTGATCGATGGATCTTCTGTCATGTTACAGCACCATTACATGAAAAACGGTCATATAGTCAGGATTATTGAGCCAAAGGTTCGTCAAAGAGCTTAAATAGTTCCTCTGTGGCGGTGTTCTAGGGCACCAGGTTTGTTATAGTGTCATGGTTTCATTTATTACTGTCATCCCTGTTTTATTTATTTATTTATTTATTTATTTTTTAATCCAATCGAGACAGAACTGTCGTCAGCGCCTGGTAGCACCGCCACGTTTTCAAATACTTAAGCAAAGCTATAGCGAATATATCGATTTTTTTTTATGTTGTTGTTTTTTCATATCGTCGTCTTAAATAATTGACACGTCGAGTATCAGAGTAGACCTTGGTGTGATCTTTCCTGCATTGAGAACTTTATATAAGAAATATGTGCAGTAGCATGACTTGTTGTCCAGCTCCATATTCATAAATATTTCAGTCGCATACCAGGATTTCTTGTGTAACCCTGAGTTTGTTGTACATTCAAAGTCTGTGTAAGACTCAAAATAAGACTAATCATCACTATCTGCCTGATGGGGGGGGGAGTAAAACTGCACCTTTTCTCCAATTGCGCCGGAAGTTAAATTCGTGTTTTGCCGTTTAAAATCAAAAACAAACAAACAAACAAAAAACCCAAGCTGCTTGATCCGATGTCTGAAAGTGCAGGTCTAAAGTTTTCCCGCTGCACCCGGGTGCTAGTTAGCTGGAGAACGGCGCTGCTGGGAATTGTCAGGGTGTGATGTATTTGTGATGCAACCTCAGTACAGGTTCCAGACTAACGTACAGGACAAACAAGACGGACGAATCACATACCGCGTTATAATGCTGTGTGTGGAAAGTGAAGCCGTGTGTGTGTGTGTGTGTGTGTGTGTGTGTGTGTGTGTGTGTGTGTGTGTGTGTGTGTGTGTGTGTGTGTGTTTGCGGGCGAATTCTGGATTCCGATCGGTGACGGTGAATTTTTTTTTTCGAAACAGCAGAGATAATGATATTTATAGTAAAGCACTTGTAGTATGGTTTTGTTTCTATAGTAACAACAGAGAGAGAGAGAGAGAGAGAGAGAGAGAGAGAGAGAGAGAGGGAAAGAAAGAGAGTCACCATTTCCAGGCGATTTGCTAATGAACAATGTGCAGATAAGAGGTTGTGGTTCAATGACCTCGTCCTGGCTTTGCTAAAGTTGTGTTAACTGGCAGTATAGTGTCTGTTTAGTGGTGCATGCATTGTGTATGGTGTGTGTGTGTGTGTGTGTGTGTGTGTGTGTGTGTGTGTGTGTGTGTGTGTGTGTGTGTGCGCATAATGTAACAAAGGTCCCATGTAAGTGGCAGTCTAAGTGTCCTTGGAAAAGTTATCTGAGGCCAGCGATGGATGAGAGGCTGCGGTGTAGCGCGGTATCGATCCACCGCTTAAATCAGCATCGTCCAATCAGCTCTTCTGACCAATCAGATTAGAGCTTTTAGTGGCATCGATCGGCAGATTGAGGGATTTTAAATCCGAAGACTGCATCGTGGTTGTTGTTGTTGTTGTTTTTTTTTATCTGTGCAGAAGGAAAAAAAATAACATGTCCACTCAAAAAAAAATAACATGTCCACTCAGTTTTATGTAATAAGTGTTTAATTCACGAAGACAAGAGAGCGTCGTTAATAAGAACGGTCAGAATTGCTGGAATGTTCAGAGCGCTAACGGCTAATTAGTTCATCTGTCGTCATTCGGTTTTTTAAAAATGAAGCGATCTTAATATCCACGTGAACGCTGCTACTGTACTGATCAGCACTCTTGTTTCGATGCTTTGCCCATGCTCTGATATCACACACACACACACACACACACACATGTGTAAAGTAGAAAACCAGGACAAAAAAGCTTCGGCGACGTCACCGATCGATACCGCGGCTGAAAATTTGACGATACTGCAGCATGGAGTCTTCCGTATCAGCCTGAGCTCGACAATCATCCGCTGTGATTCTTGTGTTTGTGGAACAAATCAAATAAGAAGAGCTGCAAGGCCATAAAAGGAGTGTGTGTGTGTGTGTGTGTGTGTGTGTGTGTGTGTGTGTGTGTGTGTGTGTGCTTGACTAGCTGCCAGATTGGGCTGGTAAAATCTCATATTTACATGCACCAGCTTCTCAGTGTGATCTAGTAAACTCGCCTGTAGCTCTTCTCCGTAGCTTCACCCCGACTTCACCCGCGAGAGCCACCACTGTGGCTGAGTGCCTCCATCTGTCTCCAGAAACACAGCGTGGAGAAGAGACGCTCTGCTGGAAAACTCAAACCTCCTCCAGAAGTCTTGTAAAGCTGAGCTCACAGTCAGCTGCCACCAGATTACACTGCAGATCTGAAGACAGATGGGTGGGTGGGTGGGTGGGTGGATGGATATACAAATGGTGGGATGAAGCGGTGGATGAATGGAGGGATAGCTGGATAGGTATATGAATAGATGGCTAAATTAAATGGATGGATGGATGGATGGCTGGGTGGACAGATGGATGTATGGATAGCTAGACAGATAGATTAATAGATGGCTAAATCGGATGGATAGATGGATGAATGGATGGGCAGCTGGATTGACGGAAGAATGGACGGATAGCTTGATTAATAGATGGTAAACTTGGATAGGTGGATAGCTCGATAGAAGGATGGATGGATGGATGGAAACACCAAATGCCATAAATGAAGAATGGAAAGCTTGACAGAAGGATAGACACATGGATGGACAGATGAATAAATGGTTAAATGAATGGATAAATCGCTATTTTGTATGGATAGATGACTAAACGAACGGATGAACGATTAAGCAGCCGGAAGAACGGAGCGATAGCTAGATAAACGAGTAGCATAGACAGCGATTAATTAGCGAGTCGCATGGATGGCTAGATGGAGCATTAGTAAACACACCTCCCTGTTTGAGTCGTGTACTAAACGATGCACTGCCACGTGAAACATCACTACATCGTGCGCTTCCTCGCCGTATAGGCGGCCTATTAATTACCTAGAATGTGGTTTGGGACACAGCCCCGAATTCTCATCAAAAGCGTATTACTCAGCTCTCTCAGCCGAGAGGGGAAAATTCCCACGAAACGTCGTGGCAACGGCTCAGAAATGCCTTTTTTTCTACCAGAGAGACGGCCAAACTCCCAAATCATACTTTCAGCACCGTCAAATTGAATTGAACTTCATTTTCAATTCCTGAATTTTTCTTGCTTCTCAGATTAAATTAGTTAAAGTAGAGCGAGAGAGAGAGAGAGAGAGAGAGAGAGAGAAAGAGAGAGAGAGAGAGAGAGGGAAGCGTAATAGCAGCACTGATAACACACTCCCTCATTGTGAAGATTCTCATGATTCTCCACCAGGAGAAGGTGACCCATCAGGTCCCTGGCCTCACATCCCGCTGAGCCCAGCAGGGGGTCTATAATACCACCAAACACCATTACTCCCCCCACCTCCCCCTCTTTTTCTCTCTCTCGTTCTCTCGCTCTCATCATCCCGCCTTCTCGTTTTCTCACAGTCTCTCATTCTTACATTATCTTTCCTTCTTTTCACCCTCCTTCCCCACGGGACGCTGCTCTCTTAGCAACACCGCTTTCCCCTCGTCCTTCTTGCTGTTGGAGGAGGGCCGAGTGTGTCGGCAGCCCCCCGGGGCTGCGACTCGAACGCGTACCCTCTTTCCACTCTAGATGTGTCTTATTATTTACACCCTCCCTTACTGGAAAGAGCACTAATCTTTCTTTCTTTTTTTTCCTTCGTCATGTGATTAAAGCGTCACCTTGTGTAATACAGCACGGGTATGACGTTGTGTATCCACTCTTATCTCACACTTGCCTTTAATCCCGACACCAGTGTGTGTTTTAGGACACGAACCTCTTCGACACCGCTGATTTAGCTGATTAGCGTTGATCTTCTCAGCCCTAAAAAAGAGCTCTTAACAGATACATGTTGGAATTATTGCACCAGATCGTGTTGCTACTGTAGTCATTCATTCATTCATTTTCTACCGCTTATCCAAACTACCTCGGGTCACGGGGAGCCTGTGCCTATCTCAGGTGTCATCGGGCATCGAGCATATATCGGGCATATTTGGAAAGCGCGATGTCGCTGTGCTGTACGTCGAATCTTCTCATTACCAAGTCAAATTCCAGCGTACAGTTCTCTCGTTCTGAATCCTTTCTCTGATACTAAACGCAGCCCTTCAACACGCTGCAGGGAGTCTCTTCATGAACAACCAGGCCTTCAAACCTTCAATACGTGTTTAGCTTGTTTTTTTTTTGTTGTTTTTTTTTGGTAACCAAACGAGCCTCGAACGAGGGAGAAACACGCGTTGGGATTTGTAAAGCTTAACTGATTCCTTCCTGACGGTTCTGTAAAGGCTTAATAAACAGAAGCGCCGGCGCATCAGCACACTTTCAGAGATCACGCTCAGTAAATTAGCTTCTTTTTTTTTTCCCCCCGTCGTTCCTTTGCCAGTAAACTTGTTACGGATCTCCCAGCTGCGGCAGTGTTGTGCTTTCCGAAAGTCTGGCATACCAAAATTTTACGCTAACAAGCCATGCTTGATTTTCGGAGAAGAGGCTTGATTTGTGAATCGGGTGCTAAATTATTTAAGGCTCGTTTGTCAGGGAGAATAATCGAGAGACCGAAAGCGACGGACAAAAGAACAGGACGATAAATCGAATGAGGAACTCTGTGGACCGGAACGATATGGTGATGCTAACACAGCTGACCAACAGGCGTCTGTCATGAATGTCCGTAGATTTGACACGTAAAAGCTTTCAGCTTGATTGGGATCCTATTTAAGGGCCCTTGTTTGTAACGGATGCGGCATCAAGAAAGCCTGAATGAGTCAGAGTCTGAATAAACGGCAACGCTTCTGGTTCGTCACCCCATGACAGGCGGCGTTCAGAGTGGCGCATTAAAACACAATCAGTCGCTATTTGGTGAACTGTAAAGCGAGCGTTTCAGAGCAGGTGTCCTTAAAGCATATGTGACAACAAAAACTGAAAAAAAATCTGAATTCTGAAGAAAGCACCGCTTTTCTTACTGCTGTCGAAATCGGATATGATGAATACGGCGTGATGCACAGAGCTGGAAAACATCAAACATGCGGAATAAACACCTGAAAGCAACGAAGCCGAAGATTCCCGCTCCGACTCTGTCACGTTTTTACATATCGAGACAAACGATACGTCGTTTCTTCTTAATTCATTCGTTCATAAGTTTAAGGTCGTGAGACGTTACCTGACCTAGCGATCTTGGTGCCGTAGCTAATATTTAGCCGTCACTTGCTGTGCCGGTCGTGCAGCGTGACGGCTATCGTTCCATTGTAAAAGCCAGAACTCTAAACAAATCCCAGAATCTTCCGAGGAACTATCATGTTAGACAACATCCACTAACCGCTTCACTTTACCGGATCGTTTACAATCAAGCTAGCATAAGCTTGCAGGTTTTTTAACAATAAAATGAGCAAATTTTATTGGAATTACGTTCAAATATGCTACATAACAATAGGCCTCATGTGGCTTATTTAGTAAAAGCAATGAAAGTAACTTTTAACTTTAACCTCGTGAGTTAATTTTTCCTGTTTTGGATATTTCTCAGGGAGTTTTTTCTTTTTGTCTCCCAGGGATCTCGATCTGCATCTGGATCACTATAGACCTGCTCTGTGACAACGTCTATTGTTAAGACATCTATGTTTCTTCTTTTTTTTGGGGCGGGATCTAGCATCTCGTCTTATTGTAAATATATCCCGCTTTCATTTGGCGTCTGAGCCAGCCATCGGCTCATGCAGCCCGACACACAAAAGCCAGCGAGCGTCTCTCTTTTCTCTCCGTCTGTTTTGCCGGGGGGATCAAAACGAAATAGAATAGGTAATTCTGTGTAATCACGGTGGCATTAGATGGATATCAGCGACTCCTCGTAGACCGATCGCAGCTGAGACACCAAAACAAACTGACAGAAGAAATGGATTTGTCTTCGCTTAAAAAGAAACACTAGCGCTCAACAGTTACCCATTATCCACTACTGCGAGTCTGAAAAGAATTCCGAGCAATATCACAGAGATGTCTGGAGGAAAAAGGGAGAGTCCTACAATGCGAACTTCATGCTAGCGACGTAAATCTCTTTGCTAAAACGTTGGTTTTTTTTTAACCATAAACCGTTTCGGAGCTGAAACATTTTCAGCTAGCTGATCACATCATCAACAAATACAGTAGGTTATTTCTGATGGATGTGACAATAGAGAGCAACAACAGTGTCAGAGTGTCAGTGCAAATGTTGTATGCATTCAATCCGGTATCTAATAAAATTCAATACAGTACATAAATGATTAGATTCGGTGCCAACTGCATATGATTAACTACTTAAACCATTACATTATGGACCAAGTGCATATGATTCACTACTTAAACCATTACATTGTGGACTAAGTGCATATGATTCACTACTTAAACCATTAGATTCTGGACCACGTGCATATGATTCACTATTAAGACCATTAGATTTGGTTCCAACTGCATATGATTCACTACTTAAACCATTAGATTCGGTTCCAACTGCATATGATTCACTACTTAAACCATTAGATTCGGTTCCAAGTGCATATGATTCACTACTTAAACCATTACACTGTGGACCAAGTGCATATGATTCACTACTTAAACCATTACATTGTGGACCAAGTGCATATGATTCACTACTTAAACCATTATGTTCTAGACCAAGTGCATATGATTCACTAGTTAAACCATTAGATTCGGTTCCAAGTGCATATGATTCACTAATTAAACCATTAGATTCGGTTCCAAGTGCATATGACTCACTACTTAAACCATTACATTCTGGACCAAGTGCATATGACTCACTACTTAAACCATTATGTTCTAGACCAAGTGCATATGATTCACTAGTTAAACCATTAGATTCGGTTCCAAGTGCATATGATTCACTACTTAAACCATTAGATTCTGGACCACGTGCATATGATTCACTATTTAATGCATTAGATTCTGTACCGACTGCAAATGATTCAATATGTACGGTATAAGATTCAGTATACATTCAGTATACATCTGCCATGGTGGCATTATCACGTGACCACCAACATCAGACTAACCACAAGAAACCTTCTATTACAGTATGCTGGTGTTAACAAGTACGGTTTAACCACGACGTTTACTAGCTATAGCACTTCTACATGAAACGAGCTGATGCGGTGCCTTGCACCATGTTTGACTCTGAAAGCTTTTCCTCTCCGGTCCCTTAGCATTATGGGATACTCAGTGTGAATTGACTGATGGATGGACTGTGTTATGGAAACTGAACCCTTTCCCCTTCGGTGAACCATTTCCGTTTTCCCGTGGCACCATTTTCTTTATGCTTTATTTGACACAGCAGAAGTCTCCAGTTTGTAAGATTAGAAATGGCCAACGCAGAGATGACGGCACCCCCGTTTTTCCATAGGTTAGACGGATTCGGCAACCGGTGAGAAATGGGCCGTTTACGGCAAACACGAGCAGCGTTGAGAGATGAGCGTTGAGCGTCGAGTGTTTTTGGCATCTCAGACAACACGTTAATAAGAAGATTATGAGCTTATAGCAACCAGGCAAACAAACGCCTCTGATCCGATGTGTGCTCAGTATGATAATACAGTCGCTGACAGAAACGCTAGCTCTTAATAGTTTCATTAGGCGTTCATGATTGATGTGGATTTGAGATTTTTTTCCAAATAACATTATTTCCAGTGTGTCCCAGGAGATATTCTCATTTTTAATGTGTTACATTTCCTGAATACTTGATCCTCGTTAATGTCGATGTTGATGTCTTTGGGATGTATTCGGCACCGTGTCAGTATTCCGACTCGGACCCGAGAGTCACGTCGGCTCCTGCGAAGGAGTCGTTACCATAGAAACGATCATGTATTATGTATTACTGTGATTTGCAGCCTCACTGTGCTCTGCTGTATAAAAAGAGCGTGTATGTAACCCAGCGCTTCCATGACTAATAGGACGGACGTGACGTGACGTTGCTTTCAGATTAGTCCAGATACGTCCGAATCCGTCTGTGCCAACACGGCGATGTATGGAATCCGAATAAATATATTTCAGTTTCCTTCTTTTTAGAGTAGAATACGTCGCCTGTTGGAGTTTTTTTTGGGAGACTGAAACCGTGCTATACTGTGATTACACATAATTGCACATCGCTGCTAGTCGAACGTACGCCGATTCGTGCCGCGCTATCGACAGCAAACGACGAGAGACAGAGAGAAAAAAGAAAAGATTTATGTTTATTTCAGTCCTGAATTGCGTACGGCGATGCTGTTGTGTCGAGCAGCGCTAAGAGCAGCAGCGCTTAATAACATGCTTCAAATAAAAGAGAATTCAGAGTGCATATGTACGCTGTGATGAGAGGCCCACACCGTCCGAGAAAGCTCCACGTATTGTCTCGGACATGACAGTTTGAGTAGGGCAAACCGGGAGGCTCCTGTTTTTCCGACACCCACCCTGACGGATCGATCCGAACCTTCATTTGCTTAAGAGCACTAGATCGCCATTTGGGCCGTCGCGCCCTAGCGAACACGAAGTAATTCATCTTCCATTTGCACTTCTGTCCCGTAAACACGAGTGACTTCAAAGTGGAACCAAATAGCAAAACATTCAGTACGTGAATAGCAGCAGAAATAAATAAATAAATAAATAACGGTCTCCAGGAAACAGGAGACAGAAAGGGATGCGATTAGCACACGACGGCGGTAATGAATAAAAGACGGGAATCATACAGACCTCCCTTCAGCACGCCGTTCACAAAGTTCAACACAAACAGGGTTTAGAGGCTGAAAAATATTAGCATCACATCTCAGGAATCTCTTTTATTTCCTAGATTTCTGTAAAATACTGTGGATAGAAATAATAGATATTAAAGAACTGGGAAAAACAAATAGGCAGCAACAAGTCAACCGATGAAAAGAAATAAACAATAAGATAAGAAGAGGAAGGGGATAAGTTTCAGATATCAACCGTGTAAAAATGAACAGATGTGATTTAGAAACATTTAAAAAAAAATAAATGGATAGAAGAAACGTAAAGGATTTGTGATGGCACAACGTGTTGGAATGGAAATGCTGAAGCAATACGTCGCTGTCGAGTCGAGTCGCATCTCCTCGGTGCGTTTCTGAGGAGCATCGTGACAGACTTATTCAATTAGCAGCATGCTAACTCGCTCCAGCCTGCTTTTATTTGCTTGAGCTTCAGAAGATGAGCGTTTGTCAGGTGAATTAACTTAGACAAAAGGTGTGTGTGTGTGTGTGTGTGTGTGTGTGTGTGTGTGTGTTTGTGTGTGTGTGTGCATGGAATCCTGCTTAGCAGTTGCATTAGTTTTATATAACAGCGTATGATAAGCACGCTAATTGCTGCTTGATTTCCCTCAGAGTTAGCAACATTAGCATCGTTGTACCGTTGTAGGAGTAAAAGGCTGCAAAATAAAGGTGTGTGTGTGTGTGTGTGTGTGTGTGTGTGTGTGTGTGTGTGTTTGTGTGAGAGTTTTGTATTTCTTTGACTCGACTGTGAGATGTTAGTGATGTTTCCGTGAGATAGAGACAGCGGACGAGCGACACACCTAGCTGTTACCTGGAAGGTGTGATGTATTGTTCCTAATGTAAAAGAGTGTGACGATGAAGAATCATGTCGTCATCGTCATCGTCTTTGTGTGAACCCGAGCTTTATCTCCCACTGCTGAAGATTACTTATCTATCGATCGAGGCCTTAGGCTTGGCAGACAGATGCGTTTTTAGCTTAACAAGCTGGGCAACAGCAACAACCGCGGAAGCTAATACGCTTTAATGTCACTCACGGGAGTGTGCGTTGTGGAGACCGGGGTGGTGGGGGCTCGGGGGTTGGTCTCGAAGTCTTTGAGTCAGTCCATTCACCAGGAAAGAAACTTCATCTCGGTTGGTGTTTAGATCAATGTCTGTAATTACACTCAGTTCTGTGGGAAATTTAATAAATAGCATTAAGCAATGAGAGGCGCTTTTAGCTACATGGCCGAAACCTGGGCTCAAGACAGACCAGAGCGAGTGTGTTAAAAAAAAACAGGGAAAAAAAAAACAACAGGCCTCCGATTAGATTTGTGCATAAACGGCAGAGATTTGCATATCTCTGTAATGCAGTACTGGTGTGTGTGTGTGTGTGTGTGTGTGTGTGTGTGTGTGTGTGTGTGTGTGAGAGAGGTTTATACCAGGTGATAAATGCCAGATGTTTGTAGAATCCTCAGCCAGGGGCTTTGGCATGGCTCCATGCTCGCACTCGAACATGTCACCTCGGGCCAGCTGACTCAACAAGGTGTAAAATCCAAAATGGCTGCACTCTCGGGACCAGCGAGCGCTTTTCATGTGACAGCTTTTCTACGAGATTGGCGGTGGCATTCAATTCACTGCATTGTTTAAGCGCTGAGCAGATCATCCCCAAATAGATATTGACTGCGCGGCGAGCGGCCGGCTCCACGGGAGAGCTCTCGTACGGCGGCGTGGAAACGGGTTTAGTCAGCGAAGTCCGTTTAGTATGCCTGCGCCAGACGTTATTAGTTTGTTTGTTTGTTTTTTGATAAAACGTAGATATATATTTGCAGACTTTTCTGGAAAATGTTCTTCAGTTTCCAAGTGCAGAAGCCAACGTGTTTAGTCATATAAAAAAAAAAATACAAATAATTTTGATCCATAGAAATCTTTGGTTGTTTACAGCAGCAGTCCCCAACCTTTTTTTTCACCACGGACCGGTCAATGTTTGATCATTTTACCGCGGCCCGCTAGGGGTGGGGGGTGGTGGGTTTTGGCTATGAATCATTTTAATTTAAATGTATTTAAATGTGCCCTTTTAACTCACTACAACACTAAATCAATGAGAACCCTGAGCTTGTTTCTTTACAACGAGACGGTTCCATCTGGGGTAATAGGAGACAGTGACACCCGAAGTGTGTCGCTTATGTCCAGTTTATTGCGTTGTTTTGTTTCGGTTGCCGTCACTGCAGAAATCCCCGCTTCACACAGATAGCATGTCGGAAATGGCAATAGGTATTTAAGTGCTGTGGTGACAATCTCAGGGTATTCCGCCATGACTTTAATCCAGAACACCGGCAGAGTTTCTAACTTTCTAACGACGTCTGTTTCGTGCTCATTTTTGCTAATTTGTGGGTTAAATTTGAGCAAACACAATATACACGTACACCAAGCACTGTTAAACATGAGAAAGTCACCTAAACCTGCCCCGATATCACGATATTTTGCGCATGCGCGGTATTGGTGCGGCTTTAGGTGACGTCTCTCAGCTCACGGTTAATCTCTCGTCCATGGAAAGTCGCACAAACCCGAGAGAAATACACCACAGTAAATAAAATGGAAATAATTTAATGTTCCTTGGGCGGCCCGGTACCATTTGGTCCACATTTGCCCCGGGGGTTGGGGACCACTGGTTTACAGAACCGCCATAAGGTTTTAAAAATGAGAGCACCAATACTTTTGCAGAGCATCATTTACATGGTGAACTGAGGATGAAGGAATTAGGAATAAACGGACTAAAAGACTAAGAAGCAGGATTTTAAATGCTGGAACTCATTCAGCTGTTTCGGGTGGATGCAGAGATTATAGAGTAAAGAGGAAAAATAAACGGCGAATATTCTTCCTTCATGACCTTCAGCAGAACGAATCAATCGCACATCACCGTGTGCTCACGTGATCGTACACACCGCCGACAGGTCATAAGGACCCGGTGGTTTTGGTGCTGTGATCTGCACTACGTACAATCCTCTGCTCCGACCAATCAGAATCCTGAATCCAGCAGCGCTCTGGGATACGTTTACGGAGTTAAAGCAGCTCTCTGGGATATGTTTACGGAGTTAAAGCAGCTCTCTGGAACTTACATTAAGCTTTACAAGGGGACAAGGGGCGTATAATTAAAGTTCACGCTCAAACACCTCTCATCCATTTTGCTTTTTCTTTTCATCCGGATGTGAAAAAACAACAGAAAAGACAATGAGGTATACTTAAGGGAACAAAGAGAAACTAGAGCACGGATCTTGCACGTCACACACACACACACACACACACACACACACACACACACACACACACACACACACACACACAGGGATCACTTCAGTGTGTTCGCGGTAAGCGTTACTCTGCGATTCTTTTCTTCAGTGCCTCACAACACATTAGTAGATTTACTTTTTTTAAATATGTTGTTGGTAATTGCTGACACGCTCGCTTTTCAGACAAAGCTTTGTTTATCACAACCCAATTACAAGGCCATTTAGACCATGAAGAGGCACTTTGTCTCGATGCACAGAGACAGGAATTTCCATAACGAGGCCGGCGTGTACAGGGGGAACGTTGTAAATATGCAGCGCGGGGCTTCTCGAGCCGCCGAGCCGACGCTGGAGCGCCGAATTCCCAGAGCCGAGCGCGGAACGCTTTAACCGCTATCGAACCTGCCGCCGTGTTTACGGATGCGTTTTAATTAATGAAATATTTATGAAAGGACTCATTAGAGAGTTTATGACTTGCATACAAACACGAGCGCGTAAGCCAATAAAGCCGCTTCGCAATTAGCCAGATGTAACAAGCAGGAATGAGGCGAGTGTTATGCAAGGACATATTTTACTCCAGCAAACATAAAAATCCACCAACAGGACATTAGGAATCAAACGGCATTTGGTTAACGGCCTTTTTAGCCGAATATCATTAATGAGTTATTTACATCGATGTCAGCATTATCGATCGTGCCGGATGCTAGCGAGGAATTCAGCACTAGCCTAATTGTTATGAAAGTAATGAAACTTCCAGTGGTTTTAGAGATGCTTTTAAAATGATTTGTTGTCTGTAATTATTCCGTCGAGTTTGCCAATCGGATCGCTCGCCGATTAATTCCGTTTTACAGCCACGGACTCTATATAAACCAACCCGAAAAGTTTTTAGCGTGAGGAGGCGTTTAATTCACATCTCCCGCATCAGCGCTTTGTTAAGGTCAGAAGAAAAGTCGTCACCGCTCACAACGGCGGCGTTTACTTTTTTCCGGCTAACACGAGCAAGCTGCGTTTTGTTTGTTTTTTGTTGTTTTTTGTTGTTGTTTTTTTTTAATTATTGTAACTTTGAGGAAGAGAGAAAAATAGGTCGAGTGTTTAGAGCCGCTGAAACGTTCATGAAAACCTATTCCGTTATTTGACTTGAGAAATGATGAAGACAAGAACCACAGCTCATGTCAATGTACGAAGTCCCAGTGCATTCTGGGAAACCTCTCACCTCGCCGCTTCCCGCTCTCTTTTTTTTTTTGCGATTCCAGCCTACGTCTAGAGTCCCAGATGATTTTTCTGTGAAAAATAAATCAATGATTCTGAAAAAGTCTGTGAAAAGTGCAAGCTCGTCAGATGTAGATGAGGTTTTTTGTTTGTTTGTTTGTTTTGGGGTTTTTTTCGCACTTATTTATTTAGACACTTGTTACAGACAGACACGGTTCCTATCCGAGGCAGAGTGGGTGGTTTCGTTTGCGCTGAAAGACAGGCCGCACAAATAAATCACTTCTCCGAAAGAGAAATGGGTTTAAATTAATTTGTCACCATCTTCTGTAAACAGGTTGTGTGTCTGTTTGGCCGGCGGAGGTAATGGCTTAGTCACGGTGAACAGGGTGAGCGTCTCCACACTATTATTCGCCTCCCTGAGCCATTAACGCGTGACGGATCTGTTTCTCCTTAAGGGCTGTGAATTCCTCGCTTTGTGTTTTTCTCCGCCGGATGCTGTCCAGACGCCATGCAGATTTGCAGAAGCGGCTTCACAAAATGTCACGTCGTATTACAGATGTGATTGCTGACATCTGCGTCTGTGTTCAGTCCAATAAATATCGAGCTCAGTTTGTGCTTTCTATATTAAAACAGACATTTCTGACAGATACAGAGGCCACTCCCTCTCTACAGAGGACACTCCCCTTTCAATTTGACTAACAGAGAGGCCACACCGCCTTCACTATGGCAAACAGATTCAAAGGCCACACCCCCTGCATTATGACTAACAGGTACGGAAGCCACACCCCCTTCATTATGCCAAAAAGATTTAAAGGCCACGCCCACTTCACTATGACAAAAAGATTCAAAGGCCACACCCACTTCACTATGACTAACAGATACAAAGGCACACCCTCTTCACTAACAGATACAAAGGTCACACCCCTTTACAATAGCTAACAGATTCAAAGGCCACACCCCCTTCACTAACAGATACAAAGGTCACACCCCCTTCTCTATGACTAACAATACAAAGGCCACACAAATACAAAGGCCACGCCCCTTCACTATGACTAACAATACAAAGGCCACGCCCCTTCACTATGACTAAGAACACAAAGGCCACACCCCTTCACTATGACTAACAGATACAAAGGCTACACTCACTTCACTAACAAATACAATGGCCACACCCCTTCACTATGACCAAGATACTATGACTTACATATACACAGCTCATCACACACACACACACACACACACACACACACACACACCACCCCCCACAGACACACACACACTTTGACTGACTAACAGACTAACTCAAGATACTCCGTAGAAAACCTTTGAATCCAATGGGTGCACATACTTTTGCATTTGTCTAAAATGCCTCCATTACGTGTACATGTTAGCACCGGTGAGCTCATTATCCCCCCAAAAGTGACTTACAATTAAGGTGGAAAGTTTGTCTGACAGTCATGAGATTTAAACAGCCTTCCTATCCAGGGCGCAGAACTTTAACCTCAGAGACGGAGCTTCTGTAGTAAACGGGTTGTTTTGGATATGCAAATGATCTCGCTGCTCTCCTGAGTTTGGCCTGAAGGGAAAATCCTTCCCGTTCTTTAATCTGCGCATGTTGTGTTTTGCACTTGTCCTCTGTTTTGTCAAATCCCTTGCTCTCAACTCAGAATTCTTAAGTATGCAAACTGGATGTGTGTGTGTGTGTGTGTGTGTGTGTGTGTTTTTTAATAGATCCAAAAACACAAAGAGGCGGTGTAATGGTTCTCGCTATCATGTGCTTTGCCATGCGTCTCAATTACACTCTGATTTCTGCTCTGTGTGCCGAAGCTTGAATGCCACTTGGCATAGTGTGCCGAGTAATTTGCCAGATAAATCGTCTAATGTAACGGCGTCCTAATCCGGCTCCTGAGAAATGCTCGTTAGCCCGGAAGCCCCGTCCTGCATTACTACTCGGGAGGATTATTAAATAAGGACACGACGTCCGTTCCCCCATCGTCATGCTTTTGGAAGCCTTTTGTTTACGGCTGTAAATAAAAAAAACGATTTAGCCGCGCTTTGCCAGAATCTAATTATTGGTAGTCTGTTGAGCTGAATGCTTGCCCAAGGTCAGCAATGGCATCCAGTTCCTCCCGTAATGCGATATGGAGCGCCAAGCCTGCACCAAGTGGAGTTATTAGGAATATTTGATGAATGCGTACGTGCTACAATGGCAGTGTGGAATTAGATTGGTTTACAATTGCATGCAATTTGAACACTCAGTTTGCTCAGCTGGTTTTTGTGGTTAGTGTGTGCTGTGTGTCTTTTATTTATTCTGCCTCGTGTGTTTATTTTGTTCTGTGGCGTCCTTCCTGTTCCTGTCTGTCTGTTTTTTTTTTACAACTTGTCACAACGATGACACTATAAAGACATGGACAAATCAGCTGCACAGATGGACAGTGACCCGGTGCACAGGTGACCCAGTGGTCAGGTGACCCAGTGGACAGGTGACTCTATGGACAGGTGACTCTATGGACAGGTGACTCTATGGACAGGTGATTCAGTGGGCAGGTGACTCAGTGGAAAGTTGCCTCTATGGACAGGTGACTCTGGACAAGTGACTTTGTGGACGAGTGACTCTGTCGACGAGTGACTCTGTGGAAGAGTGATTCTATGGATGAGTGACTCTATGGACGAGTGAGTCAGTGGAGAAGCAACTCTGTGGATAAGTGAATCAATTTGAATGTGACTCCGTGGACAAGTAACTCTATGGACAAGTGACTCTATGGACGAGTGAATCAGACGAGAAGCGACTCGGTGGATAAGTGAATCAATTTGAAAGTGACTCAGTGGATATGTGACTGAAGAGATCTTTTTTGTCCATACCTAGTTTGTTTAATGTTATGGAACACCACAAGTTAGCTCATGCTATCACTTTGTTTAGAGCAGCTACAACATTTTCCTTGCAGCTGGAGTTAAGGAAATGAATGCACCCTCACCTCATGTACATAGCCGAGAGACAGCAATCATCCATGCTTTGTGCTGAGAAGTCACTCACGTCGCTCATTAACAGGATGTGTTGGAGCCGGACATCGCCGGTTAGCATGGGCAGGGCATGGTGCCCATTTACTGCCAATTATTCTATGCCAAGCTGTCATTGTTCCTCTGCGTCTACAGAAAAGCTCATTCACTACTGCCTACAAGAGCTGAGAGAATGATGTTCTTCTTTTGGAGTTTACAAAGACACACACACACACACACACACACACACACACACACACATATCATATGTTGACTGTGAATGTAAAATCAGCTGTATATGCTCTGACCTCTAAGCGAATGCCGAGAGCTAATCCCAACAGCGCGCGTGCAAATCACTTGCCACTGACCTAGACGTCAATATAAGCAAAGAAACCACACGCACAGACTTAATAATAAACTGTTAAGACTTCAGATTGTGTTAGTTATTTGCCCGGAGCTCACTATCTTAAAAAACGATCTTAATTAGCACTTAATGGCGCCAACCTTTTCCTGATAGGCCACGCAACCCAATTAAAGCATGTACTTTCGCAACAATGGAGATAGGAACGCAGGAAATAAGGCTAACAAAGGTTTCAGCGATGCCGCTCGCATTTACAGGGCGCAGCGACTTCTGAACTGACGGACAGAGATGAGTGCCAGGCCTCAGATCTAATGCACACTAGTCAGAGAGCATCAGCAGAGACATACGTCAGCGGCGAGAGAGCAACTTTCTCGGAATGTCAGACGCGAGAGCCAGAGAAAAAAACAAATCTCGCCTTCAGCGATGGAGCCTGAGATACAGTTGACTGAGAGATTCAGAGATGGAGATGGAAGAGGGAGGTGTAGTTTTTTTTTCCCTGTTAAATGACAGGCCCGCAAGCTTGTGTGCACTATCGGGGGTTCTCCCTCATACTGATTGTGATTTATCTGCACTTCGCTCTGCAGTAAAGCCCATCAGTTTATTTCCACCCGAGCTTGTCTGGAGACTACGGTACAAAGAACAGAGCGGTCAGCGATGTCATGTAGGATACGAGCGTGGCCTGGGCGAGCTTGCACGTAGCATCAATGTTTTAAATGCTTTCGGCGCAAATAAGAACGCTAGACGAATGATGAACGAGTAGCGATAGAACAAGGTTGATTTCGTGATGGGATTCGTCCGGATGGTATTGAATGGTTTCTCTAATTGAATCAATCCTTTTTTTAAATCAGGTGGTGTATGTTAATGCCCGTTAGTCCTTTTGTTAAGCGCTGATTTTGTTTGTTTTTGTTTCGGAGTGGACATAGGTAAAGGAATCAAAGAGAAAATTAAAGAAAAAAAATATGTCAATAGAGAATGTGGACACGTTGCCCAGTGGACACGTTGCCCAGTGGACACTTTGCCCAGTGGAC